>NW_016107734.1:490063-497667 GCF_001604975.1 Cebus imitator | reverse complement strand
AAAAAAAAAAAAAAGGGGGTGTGCCAATGGGAATCCCGGGAGTTCTGACAAACAAGTGTGAGTTGGCTGGGGTGGGGAAGAGGCACTGGATGGGGTTCAGAAAACCACATGAAAAAAAAACCCGTAAGACAAAGCAACATATCTTTGGTGAAGAGGACAAAAAAAATGAGATGAATTTTAAAAATGAGGACAGGCATGGTGGCTCACGCCTGTAATTCCAGAATTGTGGGAGGCAGAAGCAGGCAGATCACGTGAGGTCAGGAGTTTGAGACCAGGCTGGCCAACATGAAGAAACCCCGACTCTACAAAAATTAGCTGGGCTTGGTGGCAGGTGCCCGTAATCAGCTACTTGGGAGGCTGAGGCAGGAGAATCGCTTCAGCCCAGGAGGCAGAGGTTACAGCGAGCTGAGATCACGCCACTCCAGCCTGGGTGACAGAGCAAGACTCCGTCTCAAAAGAAAAAAAAGAGGACAAAGTGGCTGTTAAGATCTCACTCATGCCCTCAATAGATATTTAGTGCATGCTATGTCAGACACTGCAGAGTACCTGGGAAGCAACAATAAATAGGACTCCTCCTCTCTCCTGAGCTCACAGTCCAGTCAAAGAGCCAAAAAAAAATAGCGACAGCGCCCGGCAAGAATGCAGGGAGAGCAAGGTTTGAGCTGCGACAGGGGCAGAGCACAGGGAAGGCTCCTGAGTCTGCGCCAGGAGTTCAAGACCAGCCTGATAGCAAGATTCCATCTCTACAAAAAATTTTAAAACTAGGCTGCACGTGGTGGTGCATGCCTGTGGTCCCAGCTACTCAGGAGGCTGAGGCACGGGAACCGCTTCAGCCCAGGAGTTCAAGGCTGCAGTGAGCTATGATGGCACCACTGCACTCCAGCCTGGGTAACAGAACAAGGCCCTGTCAAAAAAAAAGGCTAGCACAGGGAATCAGGCCAAGGCAGGAAGATCAATTGAGTCCAGGAGTTTGAGACCAGCCTTGGCAACATAGCAAGACCCTGTCTCTTAAAAAAAATAAGGGAAAAATGATCTTTTAGTTGGGGATTACAGTGCCAACATGAGCATTCCAAGCAAAAGAAATAGCTCAAGCAAGAGCACAGGAGCAAAGGAGTGCAGTGGAAATAGGTCAGTGGCCGGGAGAGAGAAGAGGACGGAAACCCGAGGGTCCTGACCAGGGATTAGGGCGCACTTTGTCCTGTGGGCCTGGGAAACCAATGTCAGGACTCCCAAAATTTTGACTTGTGGCGGGGCGCAGTGGCTCACACTTGTAATCCCAGCGATTTGGGAGGCTGAGGCAGGAGGATCACTTGAGCCCACGAGTTCAAGACCAGCCTGGGCAACATAGCAAGATCCCCATCTCTACAAAAGTAAAACTTAGCCGGACATCTTGGCATGTGCCTCTGGTCCCAGCTACTCAGGAGGCTGAGGTGGATCGCTCAGGCCCAGGAAATTAAGGCTGCAGTGAGCCGTGACCACACCACCACATTCCAGCCTGGGTGAGAGAGAGAGAGACCCAGTCTCAAAAACACACACACACAAATTTGGATTTGTTAGACCACATGGACACACATGATAGGAGGCATCTGGAAACAAGGCGGATACGGAGGCCATCTCTGAGGACCAAGAGAGGGGGGCAGAGATCTGGCTGCTGGTGGGGAGGAAGCATGGGCGAGGCAGCAGGAGATGGGCGCAGAGCTGAAGCAAGGGAAGCAGTGCTGTGGGCACAGCTCTGCGCAGAGAGAACACACAAGAAGAGTTCAACGCCGCTTACCTGGTGAAACCCTACAATCGTTTCCGCTCCGTACTCGCTCTGAATAATGGGCTTGTGATAAGTCTTATACCAGTTCTCAAACTGGGTGCCCAGCTGCAGCTGAATCAACTCTAGGTGCCCGTAGTCGTGATACCAAGAGTAGTAGCTGTTCACACAGATGACGTCCACGTACGGAGCCTAGGACGAGAGCGGCAGAGCCATTCACACCCAGAAGACCACACCCAGTGACTCAGCACTCACATGCTGCAGGGGCTCTTCCGGCAGACAAGGTGAGACAGGGATGTAATCCCAGCACTCTGGGGGGCTGAAGCAGGAAGACAGATTGAGGCCAGGAGTTCCAGACCCGTGTGGGCAACACAGCAAGACCCCAGCTCTACAACCCATGCAGTAAGAAAATTAGCAGGGCACGGCAGCTCATGCCTATAATCCCAGCACACTGGGAGGCTGAGGCAGGAGAATCAGCTTGAACCCAGGGGGCGGAGGTTGCAGTGAGCAAAGATTACACCATTGCACTCCAGCCTGGGCAATAGAAGGACTCTCTGTCTCAAAAAAAAAAATGCTGGCCAGGAGCGGTGGCTCACACTTATAATCCCAGTAGTTTGAGAGGCTGAGGTGGGTGGATCACCTGAGGTCAGGAGTTTGAGACCATCCTGGCCAACATGGTGAAACCCCATCTCTACTAAAAATACAAAAATTAGCTGGGTGTGGTGGCGTGCACCTGTAATCTCAGCTACTCAGAAAGCTGAGGCAGGAGAATCGCTCGAACCCAGGAGAAGGTTGCAGTGAGCTGAGATTGTACCGTTGCACTCCAGCCTGGTCAACAGGGCAAGACTCCATCTCAACGGAAAAAAAAATACTAAGGTCAGCCAGGCACAGCAGCTCGTGCCTATAATCCCAGGACTTTGGGAGGCCAAGCAGGAGGATCACTTGAGTTCAAGAGTTTGAGACCAGCCTGAGCAACGTAGTGAGATCCCATCTCTACAAAAAAATTTAGCCAGGCATGGTGATGCACACCTGGAGTCCAAGCTACTTGGGAGGCTGAGGCAGGTGGATCACTTGGGCCCACGAATTCGAGGCTGCAGTGAGCTGTGATGACACCACTGCACTCCAGCCAGGGCAACAGAGTTAAGACCTTACCTCTACAAAATTAAAAGAAAAACTCAGGTTCCAGCCCTGGAGTTACTAAATCAGGATCTCAGCATGCAGAGACCTGGCATTTCAAAAAAATGTCCCCTAGAGGTTCTGATCAGCCAGGTTTGGGCCAGATGAACTCTAAGCTCCCTTAAATCTTTGACATTTTATGAGTCTATTAAATTGAAGTGCAAAAAACGCTGAGTCCAAATTGAGCAAACAAATCCCATCTCCCTGTGCCCAGCCTCCTTGGATTCAGAAACCCACACTGCCTGTCGAGTAAGCAGGGAGAGAACTGTCACTAACCCAGAGGCCATCTGTAAAAACAGACTGGCTGCAGCTGGGCATGGTGGTACACGCCTATCACCCCAGCCCTTTGGGAGGCCGAGGCAGGAGGACTGCTTGAGCCCAGGAGTTCAAGACCCACGTGGGCAACATGGCGAGACCCTGTCTCTACCTTTTTAAGTAAAAAAACAAAATTTAAAAAACCCAGACTGGCAGAGCACAGTTCTTTCCAGCGGTTCCCATAAACAGGCTTCAGGACAAGCCCAAGCAAAGCAGGGAGCAGTGGGGCAGGGAACCCCAGGCTCACCCCCTTGTCTGCTGCATAGTTGGAGTTGGTCACGAAGGTCACAGGCCGGGAGGGGTCCAAGGCTTTGGTGTGAGTGATCACCATCCTGTCCACAAAAGGCAGAAGACACAGGTTCCGTCGGTCCAGGTTGGGCTCAGACACCCTCCCGTCCTCTCTGTCGCGTCTTCCACCGCCAGGACACAACACGGGGCCAGGCACGATGGCTCACACCTGTAATCCTAGCACTTTGGGAAGCTGAGGGAGGCAGATTGCTTGAGGTCAGGAGTTCAAGACCGGCCTGGCCAAACCCCGTCTCCACTAAAAATACAGAAATTACCCAGGCATGGCGCGCATCTGTACATCATTACAATTTACTTTAAATTATTTGAATAAAAAATATGCAAACTGGCCAGGTGCAGTGGCTCATGCCTGTAATCCCAGTACCTTGGGAGGCCAAGGCGGGTGGATCACAAGGTCAGGAGATCAAGACCATCCTGGCTAACACGGTGAAACCCAGTCTTAAAATAAATAAATAAATAATAATTTGTAAACTAAAAAAAAAGAAAGAAATATGCAAATCTGTCCGGGCGCGGTGACTCATGCCTATAATCCGAGCACTTTGGGAGGCCACGGCAGACGGATCACGAGATCAGGAGTTTGAGACCAGCCTGGCTGACATACTTAAACCCTGTCTCTACTAAAAATACAAAAATTAGCTGGGCGTGGTGGCTTGAACCTGTAATAACAGCTACTTCGGAGGCTGAGGCAGGAGAATCGCTTGAACCCAGGAGGTGGAATTGCAATGAGCCAGTATCATGCCACTGCAGTCCAGCCTGGGCGACAACGCGAGACTCTGTGTCAAAGTAAACAAAAGAAAGAAAGAAAAGACAAAGCCTGGCGCCTCTGCTTTCTTCCCTAACTTGAGGTACATTTCAATAAGGGCACATGTTCCTCTAGTCCTAGACCAAGCTCTCTAACATCACTCACTCTCCCCCGGCCCCCAAATCCTATCCCCTCAGAGGAGTGGCCACCCTTGCAGGTACACGGAGCTGAGGTCACTGGGCTGAACACTGCTGAAAATGAGGCTGACTCCTTGAAACAGCTCTTGAACATAGGAGGGGATGCGTTGCGGATTCGGATGGGATCTTTATTAAGGCATCAAGCAAATGGAGTGCGAGCTGGGGGGCAGGCATGGGGCTGGGTGCTAGGTGCTCAGGAGTGACTCAAATCTAAGTCCACAGGTCCTGGGCAGTAGGAATGCAGACATGTACACAGAGAAATGGTGCAAGTGCCACACGAGGTGGCTCACATGTAGAATCCCAGCACTTTAGGAGGGTTACTTGAGACCACGAGTTTGAGATCAGCCTGGGCAACACAGCAAGACCCTGTTTCTACAACAAATTTAGAAATTAGGGACAGGCCTGGTGGCTCACACCTGTAATCCCAGCACTTTGGGAGGCCAAGGTGGGTGGATATGAGGTCAAGTGTTCGAGACCAGCCTGCCCTACATGATGAAACCACCTCTACTAAAAATACAAAAAAAAAAAAGCTAGCTGGGCATGGTGGCACACAGCTGCAATCCCAGCTACTCAGGAGGCTGAGGCAGGAGAACTGCCAAACCCAGGAGGTAGAGGTAGCAGTGAGCCAAGATTGCACCACTGCTCTCCAGCCTGGGCAACAGAGCAAGACCCCAGCTCGGGGCTGGCACGGGGGGGACCTTAAATCTTAGTCTGGCAGTGTACACCTGTGGTTCCAACTATCTGAGAGGTTGAGGGGCAGGAGGATCACTTAAGTCCAGGAGGCCGAGGCTGCAATGAGCTGTGACTGCACCACTGCACTCCAGCCTGGGCAAGAGAGCAAGACTCTGACTCTGAAAAACAATGGAAGAAATGCTATGAATACAAATGACAAGTGGTGGCAGGAACTGGGCTCTACAAGACAATCAACAGAATTTGGACTGGAGAGTCAGGGAGAGCCTCTTCAAGAAACGGCCCTTGCCAGGAGTGGTGGCGCATGCCTGTAGTCCCAGCTACTCGGGAGGCTGAGGTGGGAGGATCGCTTGAGCCCAGGAGTTCTGGGCTGTAGTGTGCTATGCTGATAGGGTGTCTGCACTAAGTTCGGCATCAATATGGTGACCTCCCGGGAGCAGGGGACCACCAGGTTGCCTAAGGAGGGCTGAACCGGCCCAGGTCGGAAACGGAGCAGGTCAAAACCCCCGTGCTAATCAGTAGTGGGATCCCGCCTGTGAATAGCCACTGCACTCCAGCCTGGGCAACATAGCAAGACCCTGTCTCTTAAATTAAAAAAAAAAAAAAGAAACGGCCCTTATGCCGAATTGAGATCACCAGGAAGGATGAAGGGAAGAGGCTGCGGACAGAGGGACCAGTGTGTGCTCAGAGCTCCCGCGCCCACCCGAGGCCTCCACGGTACAGACTTAATTTTTTTCCGAGAGACAGTCTCTCACTCTGTTACCCAGGCTGGAATGCAGTGGTGCGATCTCAGCTTACTGCAGCCTCCGCCTCCCAGGTTCAAATGATACTCCTGCCTCAGCCTCACAAGTAGCTGGGATTATAGGCACATGCCACCACAACCAGCTAAGTTTTGTATTTTTAGTAGAGACGGGTTTCACTGTCTATTGGACAGGCTCGTCTGGAACTCAAGGTGATCCACCCGCCTCAGACCCCCAAGTGCTGGGATTGCGGGCACGAGTCACTGTACCCGGCCTAGACTGTTGTTGAAGCCTGTTTTCCTCTTCTCTTTCCTCAGTTCTTTTTTTGAGATGGAGTCTTGCTCTGTCGCCAGGCTGGAGTGCAGTGGTGTGATCTCGGCTCACTGCAACCTCCACATCCCAGGTTCAAGCAATTTTCCTGCCTCACCTCCAGAGTACTTGGGACTACAGGCACCCGCCACCCCACCATGCCCAACTAATTTTTGAATTTTTTTTAGTAGAAACAAGTTCTCACTATGTTGGCCAGGATGGTCTCGATCTCTTGACCTCGTGATCCACCCGCCTCGGCCTCCCAAAGTGCTGGGATTACAGGCATAAGCCATTGTGCTCAGCCCATTTCTCTTCTTTTACACCCTCCCCCATCATTGCTCTGCTCATCTGAAGGCTGTGGCTGGCACAGGACAGAACAGAATCCCCAGCCTCAAGTTCCAAATCCACACTCTCCAACAGCCAGGCTCTCAAACAGGAAGCTTCAAAGCCTTGTGACAGCCTGGCTGACCCTCTCCAGCCAGGGCAGCCCCTCCAATGCCTGCCCCAGAAAACAGGCATCTCCTCTGGCCACCTCCCAAAGAAGCCTGTCTGGAAGCCTCAGGCACCTGCTCCTGGAAGTCTGTACTCATCACCTTTGCAACAAAACTCCTGTCCGCCCAGTCCTGTCGAGCACAGCCCTGTGCCCCCGAGCTCTGAACTGTCTTTTGCCCAAACTGGGATGACTCGTCAGAGCCTGCTGCCTGCTGCCAACTTGGCTCAGCCCAAATCACTCCACGAAATTGGGGTGTAGCGTCTGCCTCCAGGAGCATTTCTACAACCTCTGCTGCCTCTAACGCAAGTGAAAAATCCACCTCTGAACGCCTAGTTAGAACTACACAATTGTAAGGAAGAAAAAGGGGCCGGGTGTGGTGGCTCACACCTGTAATCCCAGCACTTTAGGAGGCGGAGGCAGGGGATCACTTGAGGCCACGAGTTGAAGGCCAGCCTGGCCAACATGGTGAAACCCCGTCTCTACTAAAAATACAAACATTACCTGGGCACAGTGGCTCATGCCTGTAATCCCAGCACTCTGGGAAGCCAAAGCAGGCAGATCACCTGAGGTCAGGAGTCCAAGACCAGCCTGGCCAACAAGGTGCAACCCTGTATCTACTAAAAAATGCAAAAGTTGGCCGGGCACAGTGGCTCACCCCTGTAATCCTAGCACTTTGGGAGGCTGAGGCAGGCGGATCACGAGGTCAAGAGATCGAGACCATTCTGGCCATCATGGTGAAAACCCGTCTCTATTAAAAATACAAAAATTGCCGGGCGCGGTGGCTCAAGCCTGTAATCCCAGCACTTTGGGAGGCCGAGGCGGGTGGATCACGAGGTCAAGAGATCGAGACCATCCTGGTCAACATGGTGAAACCCCG
>NW_016107734.1:486772-489829 GCF_001604975.1 Cebus imitator | reverse complement strand
AGACAGAGTCTCGCTCTTGTTGCCCAGGCTGGAATGCAAAACCCAATCTCGGCTAACCGCAACCTCGGCCCCTCCCAGGTTAAAGGGAGTTTCCTGCCTCAGCCTCCCAAGTAGCTAGGATTACAGGCATGCGCCACCACGCGCAGCCAATTTTTGTATTTTTAGTAGAGAGGAGTTTCTCCATGTTGGTCAGACTGGTCTCAATTTCTCGACCTCAGGTGACCCACCCACCTCAGCCTCCCAAAGTGCTGGGATCACAGGCATGAGCCACCGTGCCTGGACACAAAAAATTTTTTTTAATTAGCCTGTCATGGAGGCATGTGTCTGTAGTCCCAGCTACTCAGGAGGCCAAAGCTGGATGATTGCTGCAGCCTGGGAGCTCAAGGCTACAGTGAGCTGTGATCACACCATTGCACTCCAGCCTGGGTGACAGAGTGAGACCATCTCAAAAAAACAAAACAAAAACACAGCCTGCCACCAAGGGTTGGAAACATCAGAATGCTCAGAGGACCACACCTGCCCATTCACCTGTCCCGGGCTCCTGCTGAAGCCAGGGCCACCATATGGGGGCAAAAGACCTCCCTGAAGCAGGTCCCAAACCACCATTACCTCCAATGAGTATAGGTAGGCGGGGCGTTCGTGCATCAGGTATGGCCACCAGAGGTTCGCACCTGGCACCTTCAGCTGGCCCTGGGTCCCAGTCCCGGCGGCCACGACTTTGTTTTCTGCATCCAAAAGACGCACTTCCAACTCGAACTGGCTACCACGCTTAACGGAGATCTGGTAATTCACCAGACCTGCAGGCGGCAAGAGAGACCAGGGCTGAGGAAGGAACACAACCTGCGTCACACAAACGGGAGCGCCCCGCAGCCTTCACTCCCAGGCAGCCACGTTTCTGTTCCTTTCCTTTAATTTTTAATTTTTTTTTTCTTAAGATGGAGTCTTGCTCTGTCACCCAGGCTGGACTGCAGTGGCTTGATCTCGGCTCACTACAACCTTTGCCTCCAGGGCTCAGGTGATTCTCCTGCCTCACCCTCCCGAGTACCTGAATTACAGGTGCCTCCCCACCAAGCCCTGCTAATTTTTTGTACTTTTTTAGTAAAGACAGGGTTTGCTATGTTGGCCAGGCTGGTCTCGAACTCCTGACCTCAGATGATCCCCCCACCTCAGCCTCCCAAAGTGCTGGGATTACAGGCATGAGCCACCACGCCCAGCACTCTTTTTTAATTTAAGTTTTTTTGAGGGCCGGGCATGGTGGCTCACGCCTGTAATCCCAGCACTTGAGGAGGCCGAGGTGGGAGGATGGCTTGAGCCCAGGAGTTCAAGAGCAGCCTGGGGAACATAGAGAAACCACATCTTTCCTAAAAATACAAAAAATTGGCCGAGCATGGCAGCTAATGCCTGTAATCCCAGCACTTTGGGAGGCCACGGCAGGCAGACCATGGGGTCACAAGTTCAAGAACAGTCTGGCCAACATAGTAAGACCCCGTCTCTACTAAAAATACAAAAAAGTATCTAGGTGCAGTGGTGTCCACCTGTAATCCCAGCTACTCGGGAGGCTGAGGCAGGAGAAATTCGTGAACCCCTGGAGGCGGAGGTTGCGGTGAGCTGAGATCGTGCCACTGCACTCCAGCCTGGGTGACACTGCGAGACACCGTCTCAAAAAAAAAAAAAAAGAGAGAGAGAGAAAGCCACAGTTTGGGTGGGGAGATATTTAACTGTCGGGGTATGGACGGCCCTCCCATTGGGCTGGGACAGCAGGCTGATCTTGGATAGCACATGCTCACCACAGCCTGCCACCTGCCAGGGTCTCGTTCCGGATCCAGCCCAGGGCAGGCAGGGGGCACTCACTTGAAGTAGTAGCCGGCAGATTCCAGGGAGGACGCAGGCTCGTTGGCCACTGACCACATCACCACAGCAGGGTGGTTCTTGTCCCTGCGCACCAGCTCCTCCATCACCCGCATGTGGTGGTTCATAGACGTGTTGCTGAAGTGCTGCCTGTAGGCCAGGAGGGAAGGGGCAGAGGTCACGGTGCGGCCCGCGGGCTGGGCAGGCAGAGCAGCTGCACGGCGGGGACTCACGGCAGCACCAGGCCCACGGCAGGGCACTCATCGATGACCACAATCCCATAGCGGTCACACATCTGCAGCACCTCCTCCGCGTACGGGTAGTGGCTGGTGCGGAAGGCGTTGGCACCAAGCCAGAGAAGCAGGTTGAAGTCCTTCACCAGCAGCGGCCAGTCGAAGCCCTTCCCTCGGATCTAGGGGACAGCAGAGCCCAGTGACCCCGTCCCTGTCGAAGCTGCACTTCCTCCAAGCGTCAAAACCCTGGAGCCACCCCAGGAGCCCCTCTCTAGCCCCAGTGCCGGCCCCACCGCGGGCGGTTTGGAGCCATTTGCCTCACTGCCCTGAGCTCAACTGCGCTCAGCTGCGGGACACAGAGAAGGCGAACGTGGAAGGTGACCAGAAGCAGCCCATGAGGACCCAGGAGCCCCAACGCACGTCCGAATCCTCGTGCTTGTTGACGCCGTGGAAATAGAAAGGTTTTCCATTGATGAGGAACTGGCTCTCTGTGACAGCCACAGTTCGGATCCCCACAGGGAGCGTGTAGAAGTCAGACACAGGACCCACTGACGTCTGGGCAGTCAGCCGCACCTACGACAGCGAAAGCACCAGGAGTGAGCGCCCCGACAGCCTAAGCCCCATTCAGCCCGCCCTCCGGCAGGAAGGCCCCATGCACCCCAGCAGCCACCTCTAGGCCTGCAAGCAGAGACACAGCAATCAGAGGCTCTGCCCTTCCCTGGCTGATCCTGGGACCTGCCCTTCAAAACTAGGCCTTCCCCTTGAGCAGACGAGGTGGCTCATGTCTGTGTGTCAGAGTGAGATTCCATCTCCAGCCAAAAAAAAAATTTGTTTTTGAGACCGTTTTAGTCGCCCAGGCTCAAGTGCAGTGGTGCAATCTCAACTCACTGCAGCCTCTGCCTCCCAGGTTCAAGCAATTCTCCTGCCTCAGCCTCCCAAGTAGCTGGGATTACAGGCGTGTACCACCATGGCCAGC
>NW_016107734.1:483379-484362 GCF_001604975.1 Cebus imitator | reverse complement strand
ACTTGGGAGGCTGAAGTCAGAGGACTGCTTGAGCCAGGAGTTGGGGGCTGCAGTGAGCTGTGACCTTGAGGCAGGATAGGTGGACAAGGAAGTGACTGTGTCCTTCAGATGTGCAGACCACGGTGTGGAGACATGCGACATGAACAGGCATGTACAGCTACTACGTGTGTACACCCAGAGGATGACCCAGAACGTGCTTACAGTAATACCTATTCCAGTTTCTCAGGAATTAATTATGCACACTCCCAGAAAGGGAGTTTCCCAAGTAATAGCGCTGTCTCATCCTTACCAGCAGCCTGCCCTGAATTCTCTCTCTCTCAGGGTGAACCATGTATTTTGCACTTCACTATATTTTTTGAGACGGGGTCTCACTCTGTCACCCAGGCTGGAGTGCAGTGTGGCAATCTCAGCTCACTACAACCTCCACCTCCTGGGTTCAAGCGATTCTCCCATCTCAACCTCCCTCGTAGCTGGAATTACAGACACGCGCCACCACGCCCAGCTAATTTTTTTGTGTTTAGAGACTGGGTTTCACCGTGCTGACAGGCTGGTTTCAATGCCTGGGCTCAAGTGATCCACCAGCCTTGGCTTCCCAAAGTGCTGGGGTTACAGGCATGAACCACTGTGCCTGGCCTATTCTGCAGTTAATTTCCAAAACATTTTTTTCTTTGCAATAAATTGCTTTAAACTGTATCACCTTTGCTGTGTGATTTTTGTTTAAAATTTTTATTTATTTATTTTTGAGACAGGATCTCACTATGTTGCCCAGGCTAGTCTCGAACTTTTGAGCTCAAACGATCCACCCACCTTGGCCTCCCAAAGTGCCGGGATGACAGGCATGAGCCACCACACTCAGCCTAAATTCTTTTAAACTTAGAACTACAGCCCCACAACACCTGTCAATAATCTCACATTGCACTCCAGCCTGGGCAACAGGGCAAGACCTCATCTCAGCAGATGAAAAAGATGTATTTGGCCGGGCG
>NW_016107734.1:477334-482499 GCF_001604975.1 Cebus imitator | reverse complement strand
TGGTGCGTGCCTGTAATCCCAGCTACTCAGGAGGCTGAGACAGGAGAATTGCCTGAACCCAGGAGGCGGAGGTTGCGGTGAGCCGAGATAGCGCCATTGCACTCCAGCCTGGGTAACATGAGTGAAACTCCGTCTCAAAAAAAAAAAAATATACCAGTGGCATGGTCATCGTTGCCTGACCCCTTGACCTCCCAGGCTCAAGTGATTCTCCTGCCACAGCAGCTGGGACTATTGGCACGAATCATCATACCTGGCTAATTTTTAAATTTTTTTGTGGTGATGGTCTCACTATGTTGCCCAGGCTGGTCTTCAACTCCTGACCTCAAGTGATTCTCCTTGCACTCTCACTTGCAAAGTGCTGGGATGACAGGCGTGAACTGCCAAACCCAGCCCCCTGAAACTGCCTGTCCCTTGAGCACCATGTGTAGCAAGGGGAGCTGGAGAGAGGGCGGCACCGTGGGAAGGGGCAGAGGGGAGCTGGTGTGAGGGCTGCACCATGGGAAGGGGCAGAGGAAAGCTGGAGAGAGGGTGGCACTGTGGGACGGGGCAGAGGGGAGCTGGTTTGAGGGCTGCACCGTGGGAAGGGGCAGAGGAGAGCTGGAGAGAGGGCAGCACCGTGGGAAGGGGCAGAGGGGAGGTGGTGTGAGGATGGCACCGTGGGAAGGGACAGAGGGGAGCTGGTGAGGGCGGCACCGTGGGAAGGGGCAGAGGGGAGCTGGAGAGAGGGCGGCACCGTGGGAAGGGGCAGAGGGGAGCTGGTGTGAGGGCAGCACCGTGGGAAGGGGCAGAGGGGAGCTGAAGAGAGGGCGGCACCGTGGGAAGGGGCAGGGGGAGCTGGTGAGGGTGGCACCGTGGGAAGGGGCAGAGGGGAGCTGGAGAGAGGGCGGCACCGTGGGAAGGGGCAGAGGGGAGCTGGAGAGAGGGCAGCACCGTGGGAAGGGGCAGAGGGGAGCTGGAGAGAGGGTGGCACCATGGGAAGGGGCAGAGGGGAGCTGGAGAGAGGGCGGCACCGTGGGAAGGGGCAGAGGGGAGAGCTGGAGAGAGGGCGGCACCGTGGGAAAGGGCAGAGGGGAGCTGGAGAGAGGGCGGCACCGTGGGAAGGGGCAGAGGGGAGAGCTGGAGAGAGGGCAGCACCATGGGAGGGGGCAGAGGGGAGCTGGAGAGAGGGCGGCACCATGGGAAGGGGCAGAGGGGAGCTGGTGAGGGTGGCACCGTGGGAAGGGGTGGAGGGGAGCTGGTGTGAGGGCAGCACCGTGGGATGGGGCAGAGGGAAACTGGAGAGGGTGGCACCGTGGGAAGGGGCAGAGGGGAGCTGGAGAGAGGGCGGCACCGTGGGAAGGAGCAGAGGGGAGGTGGACAGAGGGCGGCACCGTGGGAAGGGGTAGAGGGGAGCTGGTGAGGGTGGCACCGTGGGAAGGGGCAGAGGGGAGCTGGAGAGAGGGCGGCACCGTGGGAAGGGGCAGAGGGGAGCTGGTGTGAGGGTGGCACCGTGGGAAGGGGCGGAGGGGAGCTGGTGAGGGTGACGCTGTGGGAAGGGGCAGGGGGAGCTGGAGAGAGGGAGGCACCGTGGGAAGGGACAGGGGGAGCTGGAGAGAGGGTGACACCGTGGGAAGGGGCAGAGGGGAGCTGGACAGAGGGCGGCACCGTGGGAAGGGACAGGATTGCCCCCCTGAGCTGTGTGACGTTAGGCCAGACCCCTCTTGTACAAGCGAGGTCAACCACACAGGTGGTTTTGGGAGCCTGTGCCTGTTCCAAACGTCTGGATTTCTGCTTTGTAGGTGGATGGGAACCTGTGAGGGTTTAGAGATGCTGCGAGAACCTTTTCCTGGGAGAGCTTTCTGAACAGGGAACAGAGCCACCTGAGCCCTGCTGAGGGCAGATCCTACCGGAAGCACTCACCACTGTCTTGCTGCACGCCGGTGGTGACGGTGATGTCATCGATGTAGGTGGTGGGTGTCGTGTACAGAAGCACAGACCGCTGCAGTCCCGCGTAGTTGAAGAAGTCAAAGTCTGTGTTCTGGACAAAGTAACCTTTGGGGTACCTGGGGTGGGAGGACTGTGGTTTGCTGGGCCCTTCGCCTGGGTCGTCCCTAGACCCAGAGCCTGCACTCTTCGAAGGTCACCCTGTCCCTAGCAGGAAGACCACGGGGTGGGGCAGGACGGTATCCACCTGGAGGCGTCGGTCATGTAGCGGATGGTCCCTGGTGGCAGGGTGGAGGGGGTGAGCGTGTTGTTGATGGCGATAGTGACGCGGAGGTGGGAGGACAGGGGCCCCACCTGGACCAGGCTGCTGATGTCGACCTCGAAGGGGAGGTAGCCACCCTCATGCTCAAGTGTGTTGACCCCGTTCACCCACTGCAGACACAGGAGATATGGGGAGGGGGCGGCAGTTCAGAGCATGAGGAGGGGCCCTGCTATCAGATACTCCCTCTCATAACCTGCAGCATGGGACTCAGAGGCCTGCCAACCACATGGGAAGGATGGCATCCCAATGGGGCAGATGAGGCCACCCATCCCCCTACACAGGGCGCAGCCTCCAGGGCAGGGCCCCCACCATCCCACCCCAGGAGACAGGCTGTGGGTGGCAGCTGGCAGTCCCATGCTGTTCAGCAGCCGTGCCCACCACCCACCCTGCCTGCTCCTGGCCACACTGACCACGATGGCATAGGAGTGGGCACTGCCAATCCTCAGCACCACTCTTGTGCGCAGGTCCTGGGTCCACCGCTCCGGCAGGGTCACCTCCCGTTCGTACCACACCCAGCCGACAAAATGCCGCAGCCGCCAGTCCTGGCTGATGTCATTGAAGCTGGAGGGAACCGGCATGTCCAGGGTGGGGCCCGACTGTGGAGAGAAGAGCGGGGATCGGCTCCTAGGCCCCCAAAGGGATCCTGGACCAGCGTGCTTCACAGCTGTGCCCCCAGGCCTAGCACATGCCCTGACACATAGCGGGACTCCTGGTGCAGTGGACAGAACTTGCTGATGATAGGTCAACTGCCAGTGTGGCCAGGAGTTCCTCCTCGGAGTGAGACAGGAGTGAGCCCAGGGCCACATCCCAGCCCCGGAAAGAAGGTTCAGAACCGTGACTAAGAGGCAGATGACCCACTGCCCGTCACAGGAAGGAAGGCTGGTTGGGGGGGCTGGGGGGCTTTGCCTAGCACACTGTGCGTGGGGCGCCCGCTGGCACCGAGCCCTCTCTTCTCTTCCTCCTGTACTAAATGCCACAAAGTCAGAAAAAGAGGATGTAGACCAGGCAGAAGCGGCCCAGGCCTCACCCGGTCCCACTTCTCTGCCGACCACATCCAAGTCAGGAGGGGAAGTGGGGTGGCGTCCTTGGCCTGATGTCACATCCC
Organism: Cebus imitator; assembly: GCF_001604975.1. Taxonomy (NCBI): domain Eukaryota; kingdom Metazoa; phylum Chordata; class Mammalia; order Primates; family Cebidae; genus Cebus; species Cebus imitator. The sequence continues at coordinate 479,149 of NW_016107734.1, read as the reverse complement.
GTCCTCTATCTGAACCTTGGAAACCAAGGAACCTTCCTGGCCCTGCGGAGCTGACCTCAGGATGTCTAAACTGTCCCCTCCTCAGGATCCCCGGGCCCAGCTCTGGGCAGCGCACACCGCTCTGGCCAGACTGGCCAGAAGAGGGTCTGGCTGGCTCACGCCTGTAATCAGCGCTTTGGGAGGTCAATGTGGGACGATGGCTTGAGGCCAGGGGTTCGAGACCAACCTGGGCAACGCAGTGAGGCACTGTATCTACAAAAGAAAAGCTGTTTTGTTTTGCTTTGTGTTAATAAGCCAGGCGTGGAAGCCCCAGCTAGCTTGCAAGGCAGGGGCCGGAGGATCGCCTGAGCTCCTAGGTCAGGACTGCGCCCCTGAGCTCCAGCCTGCGCGACACGGCCAAACCCAGTCTCGAAAACAATTTTAAATTAAAAAGGACCCTGACAAAGAAGGACGCTGCCCGGGCTCAGCCCTCCTCCCGCCTCCTCCGCCCCGGCCCTCCCGAGTCCCCTCGGTCCTCCCGTCCCCCAACCCGCACCCACAAGCCCGTTGAGCTTTAACCTCCTCCGGGCCTCCAACTCCGAGGCACTCGAAGAAAAAAGCCTGCGGGGGCCCGAGCTCCCCGACCCCGCCAGGCACCCCCGCCCCGCCCCGCCCCGGCCCGCGCCGGGCCCGCACCTCCCGCAGCGGCCGCCGGTACCACTGCTCCTCGAAGCCGCGGCGCCGCGTGTCGGAGAAGTCGGCGCGGAAGCTCCACAGGCCGTCCAGCGACTTGCGCTCCCGCGACGGGCTCTCCCGGGGATACAGCATCCCGCCCTGCAGCGCCAGCGCGCAGCCCCACAGCAGCGGCCCGAGCGCGGCCCAAGCCGCCGCGCGCCTCCGGGCCATGCTTCCCGCGCCGCCGCCTCCTGCTTCCCGCGCCCCGCCTCCCGCGCCGCCGCCTCCCGCCTCCCGCGCCGCCGCCTCCCGCCTCCCGCCTCCCGCGCCGCCGCCTCCCGCCTCCCGCCTCCCGCGCCGCCGCCCGGCCGCAGCCTGAGGCCGTTAAGAGCAGTGAGGGAGGAGCCCGGCGGCGTGCCGCCGGACGTGCTGAGCCCGCGGGCGCCATGTTGGTTGAGGGCGAGTGCCAGGCCTGGAGGGGAGGGCGGGGCCGGACGCTGCCCGTGGGGCCAGGGGCTGGGAGCGCGGGGCTAGGACTTTGCGGCAGCCGGACCCCTACACTCAGCCCCAGCCAAGAAGGCCGAGGTCTGCTCCCCGCCCCGGCCCAGGCTGGAAGATCCAGGGCCGCAGGCCAGGAGTGAACCCCTGAGATGGGCGGGATTCCCCCGTCTCCAAGGAGCACCTCGCCCGCGGTCCCCAGCCGGACTCCGAGCAGGCCCCGGCGGAGCCTCTTCCCTGCCTGCTGGCTGCAGCCTCTTGCAGAGATGCACGTCCTTGGGAGGCGGCTGTAGCCTTGACCCTGAGCCCCTGGGGCCCCGACCATACCCCAGAGGCCAGGAGCTCCCTCTTGGCGCTGCAGGCATATAAAGATTCAGGGAGAGGCTGGGCACAGCGGCTCACGCCGGGAATCACAGCAGTTTGGGAGGCTGAGGCGGGGAGACCACTTGAGACCGTCCTGGCCAACACGGATAAACCATATCTCTACTAAAAATACAAAAATTAGCCAGGTGTGGTGCTGCGTGCCTGTAATCCCAGCTACTCTGGAGGCTGACGCAGGAGAAGCTCTTGAACCCGGCAGGCTTAGCTTGCAGTGAGCCGCTGGGCAATAGAGTGAGACAATTGTCTCTGGGCAATGGAGTGAGACACCATCTTATAAAAAAA
>NW_016107734.1:473883-477029 GCF_001604975.1 Cebus imitator | reverse complement strand
AGGCAGGAGAATTGCCTGAACCCAGGAGGCGGAGATTGCGGTGAGCCGAGACCGCGCCATTGCACTCCAGCCTGGGTAACAAGAGCGAAACTCCGTCTCAAAAATAAATAAATAAATAAAAAATAAAAAAAAAAAAGGTGTATTTAAAAACTTCAGAAGAGGAAGGAAAGGAATGAAGGAAAGTATAACTTGGAAGAGGGCCAAGCAGGCGACCTGAGAAACCAAGTGCCCAGCTTGACCTCTTGACTCAAGGTTTCACATGTTGGCATCCTTCCCACATCTTGCCACTCCGGATTCCTTAGCTTGGGGCTCCAAACACACATTCTTCTTAGATCATAAAGTCATTCTCAGGGTCACATCAGGTACGGCTGTCAGGTGCCTCTGCCATACAGAGGGGACCCTCGGGTCCTAGGAACCTGGTCTAGACGCAATTGATTGTACTCCCCACCACCTTTTTTCATGCTCGCCAGATTGACCTTCTGAAAATAGAACTTAATACTGGAAATGGAGTCCCTAGCATAGTGAAATAGATTCTAGAAACTGACAAGGCCTAAAGGCTTTTCCCCAAATGTTTACACTCCTTTTTTCTTATTTTCTTTTTTTAAAATTTTACTTTTATATTTCTTTAGTGAAATGTTTGCACATTTAAATTAGGATACAGTTCACTGTTTACAAGGCAGCTTTAGGCCAAATTCAACAAAAGTAAGAAAAAGTAGGATGTAAAAGTTTATACAATATGTAAAAATCAGTAATTCAGGCCAGGTGCAGTGCTGACACCTGTAATCCCAGCACTTTAGAAGGCCGAGACATATGGATCACCTGAGGTCAGGAGTTCAAGGCCAGTCTGGTCAACAAGGTGAAACCTAATCTCTAACAGAAATTCAAAAATTAGCCTGGCGTGGTGGCAGGTGCCTGTAATCTTAGCTGCTAGGGAGGCTGAGGCAGGAGAATCACTTGAACCTGGGAGGTAGAGGTTGCGGTGAGCCAAGATCCCACCATTGCACTCCAGCCTGGGCAACAAGAGCAAAACTCCATCTCAAAAGAAAATAAAAGTAAAAAGTAAAAATCAGTAATTCAAAGTCAGAGCTGTTGGAAATTTAAATTATGTGGAGATTCAAAGGAATGAGACTGTGGGACTTAAGTCACAGGGCAGAACTCTGTAACCTAGGCAGCTGTAATCTTTGTTCCTCTGATGATAGATTAACCTTTTGTTTATCTACATTGTTTTGTAAAATGTCGTAATAGCCAGGCTCCGTGCCTCAAGCCTGTAATCCCAGCACGTTGGGAGGCTGAGGTGGGCGGATCACAAGGCAAAGAGATCAAGACCATCCTGGCCAACACGGTGAAACCCCGTCTCTACTAAAAATACAAAAATTAGCTGGGCATAGTGGCGTGCGCCTGTAGTCCCAGCTACTCAGGAGGCTGAGGCAGGTGAATTGCTTGAACCTGGGAGGTGGAGGTTGCAGTGAGCCGAGATTCTGCCACTGCAATCCAGCAAAAGACTGAGCACAGTGGCTCCCACCTATAATCCCAGCACTTTAGGAGGCCGGGGCAGGTGGATCACAAGGTCTGGAGTTCAAGACCAGCCTGGCCAAGATGATGAAACCCTGTCTCTACTAAAAATACAAAAATTAGCCAGGTGTGGTGTAGGGCACCTGTAATGCCAGCTACTCGGATGCTGAGGCAGAGAACTGTTTGAACTAGGGAGGTGGAGGTTGCAGTGAACCAAGATCACACCACTGCTCTCCAGCCTCGGCAACAGAGCAAGACTTTGTCTCAAAAAACAACAAAAAAAAGACAAAATGGGGGTGTATAACACAGTTTCTAAACATATGGCAGGGGCTCACCTGCCCGCTGTGGCAGCCGACCCTAAGGAAAGGATCACGGGAAAGAGGCCAGCCTAAAAGTCCCAGAATCAAGGTTAAACACCGCTCTTGACCTCCATGCCCTATTGGGTCTCTTTCAAGCATCCTTTCCTTTCCTTTCTTTCCTATTCTAAAGCCTTTTAAATAAACTTCCCCTCCAGGGCAGAGCATGATGGCTCACGCCTGTAATCCCAGCATTTAGGAGGCTGAGGCAGGTGGATCACTTGAGGTCAGGAGTTCAAGACCAGCCTGAGCAACATGGTGAATCTCTGTCTCTACTAAAAATACAAAAATTAGCCAGGCCTGGTGGCTACACGTCTGTAGTCCCAACTACTAGGGAGACTGAGGCAGTAGGATTACTTGAACCCACGGGGTGGAGGTTGCAGTGAGCTGAGACGGTGCCACTGCATTCTAGTCTGGGAAACAAAAAAAACTTTTTTTTTTTTTTGAGGCAGAGTTTTGCTCTTGTTGCCTAGGCTGGAATGCAGTGGTGCAATTTTAGCTCACCACAACCTCCGCTTCCCATGTTCAAGCAATTCTCCTACCTCAGCCTCCCAAGTAGCTGGGATTACAGGCACGAGCCTCCATGCCCAGCTAAGTTTTGTATATTTTAGTAGAGATGGGGTTTCACCCTGTTGGCCAGTCTGGTCTTGAACTCCTGACCTCATGATCCACCCACCTCAGCCTCCCAAAGTGCTGGGATTACAGGCGTGAGCCACCACACCTGGCCAAGATTTTTTCAATAAATAAAGAAACTAACTTCCACTCTTGCTCTGAAATTTACCTCGGTCTCTTTTTCTGCCTTATACCCCTCAGTTACATGCTTTCTCCTGAGGAAGGAAGAATTGGGGTCACTGCAGACCCAAACAGATTGACCGCAGGGAACGCTGATACCTTCCACTAGTAACAAAGCTGCCTCATATTTTATTCCTAAATAAAACAGCTACAAAGATTTAAAAAAAAAAAAAAAGCTACATATGCCAGGTGCAGTAGCTCATGCCTTTAATCCCACCACTTTGGGAGGCTGAGGTCCGGGGTTCAACTGAAGTCAGAACACCTGAAGTCAGGGGTTCAAGACCAGACTGGCCACCTGGTGAGACCCTGTCTCTACTAAAAATACAAAAAATTAGCTGGGCGTGGTGATGCATACCTGTAATCCCAGCTATTCGGGAGGCTAAGGCAGGAGAATTTCTTGAACCTAGGAGGTGGAGGTTGCAGCAAGCTGAAATAGTGCCACCACACTCCAGCCTAAGCAACAGAGTGGGACTCTGTCTCAAAAGA
>NW_016107734.1:466575-473503 GCF_001604975.1 Cebus imitator | reverse complement strand
AAAAAAAAAAAAAGCTACATATCTCCCACCCAATTTGCCTGCTCAGAACATCCAGAATGGCTGGCAGCAGTGGCTCAGGCCTGAAATCCCAGCACTTTGGTAGGCCAAGGCAGGTGTATCACCTGAGATGAGGAGTTCAAGACCAGCCTGACCACCACGGTGAAACCTCATCTCGAATTTCTTTTTTTTTTTGGAGACAGAGTCTCCTGCTGTCACCAGGCACCAGGCTCGAGTGCAGTGGCAAGATCTCGGCTCACTACAACCTCTGCCTCCCGGATTCAAGCAATTCTCCTGCCTCAGCTTCCCGGGATGCACACCACCACACCCAGCTAATTTTTTTTGTATTTATAGTAGAGACAGGGTTTTACCATGTTGGCCAGGATGGTCTCGATCTCTTGACCTGGTGATCTGCCCACCTTGGCCTCCCAAAGTGCTGGGATTACAGGCTTGAGCCACTACACCTAGCCGAATTTTTTTTTTTTTTTTAGATGGAATCTTGCTCTGTCACTCAGGCTGGAGTGCAGTGGCATGATCTCCACTCACTGCAACCTCCACCTCCCGAGTTAAAGCAATTCTCCTCCCTCAGCCTCCCAAGTAGTGGGGTTACAGGTACCCACCACCATGCCCAGCTTTGTATTCTTAGTTGAGACAGGGTTTCGCCATGTTGGCCAGGCTGGTCTCAAACTCCTGACCTCAGGTGATCCACCTGCCTTGGCCTCCCAAAGTGCTGGGATTACAGGAGTGAGCCCAGCCCAGAACATCTTTTAATCTACCTACAACCTGTAAGCCCCTGCTTCAAGATGTCCCATCCTTTAGGCCAAAGCCGATGTGTAACCTCCGTGTATTGCTTTAAGGTTTTCTTTTTTTTTTTTTTTCAGAAGGAGTTTTGGTCTTGTTGCCCAGACTGTAGTGTAGAGGCAGGATCTCAGCTCACCGTAACCTCCAACTCCCAGGTTCAAGCAATTCTCCTGCCTCAGCCTCCTGAGTAGCTGGATTACAGGCAGGTACCACCACGCCCAGCTAATTTTGTATTATTAGTAGAGACGGGGTTTCTCCATGTTGGTCAGGTTGGTCTTGAACGCCTGACCTCAGGCGATCTGCCCACCTCGGCCTCCCAAAATGCTGGGTTACAGACATGAGTCCCCACACCCAGTTTTTTTTTAAAAATTAGAAACAGGGTCTCCCTATGTTGCCCAAACTGGTCTTGAACTCCTGGCCTCAAGGGATCCTCCTGCTTCGGCCTCCCAAAGTGCTGGGATTACAGGTGTGAGCCACTGTGACTGGCCAGCTTTACAATTTTGTCTATAGCTTCTGCCTTCCTGAAATTTACCCCTGCCATTGAAAACCCTCTTTCCTCCTGTATTTGGTGTTCGAGAAATCCATTTCCCGCAGCCGCCCCTGCTATAATTTAAGTAATAAATAAAAAATAAAGTCTAGCTCTATTGTCCAGGCAGGAGTGCAATAGTGCTATCTCAGCTCACTGCAACCTCTCCCTCCCAGGTTCAAGCAATTCTTCTGCCTCAGGCTTCTGAGTAGCTGGGATTACAGGCAGGGCCACCATGCCTAGGTAATTTTTGCATTTTTAGTAGAGACAGGGTTTCACCATGTTGGCCAGGCCAGTCTCAAACTCCTGACCTCGTGATCCGCCTACCTCTGCCTCCCAAAATGCTAGGATTACAGGCGTAAGCCACCACACCCAGACATATGTTTTTTTGGTTTATTGTTTGTTGAGACAGAGTCTTGCTCTCTGGCCTGGCTGTTCGTCCTCTTCCTCCTCCTGGGATTACAGGTGTGAGCCACTAAGCCTGGCTGTTTCTCCTCCTCCTCTTCTTTTCCTTCTTTTTGGATTACAGGCGAGCCACCTGACCTGGCTGTTCCTCCCCCTTGTGCTCCTCCTTCTCCTGATTACAGGCATGAGCCACCACACCTGGCTGTTCTTCTCTGGCTGTTTTTTCTCCTCCTTCTCCTTCTCTTCCTCCCTTTTCCTCTTCCCTCCTTCTTCTTTTTTTTTTTTTTTTTTTTTTTTTTTTTGAGATTGAGTCTCGCACCGTCACCCAGGCTGTAGTGCAGTGGCGCAATCTCGGCTCACTGCAATCTCCACCTCCTGGGTTCAAGCAATTCTCCTGCCTCAGCCTCCCAAGTAGCTGGGACTACAGGTGTGTGCCACCACATCCAGCTAATTTTTTTTTTTTTTGTATTTTTAGTAGAGGGTTTCACCATGTTGGCCAGGTTGTTCTCCGTCACCATCACCTGACCTCATGATCTGCCCACCTTGGCCTCCCAAAGTGCTGGGATTACAGGCCTGAGCCACCATGTCCGGACTCATTTTTATTTCAATTTATTTTTTTATTAAGATGGGGTTTCACCATGATGGCCAGGCTGGTCTTGAACTCCTGACCTCAGGTGATCCACCCACCTCAGCCTCCCAAAGTGCTAAGATTATAGGTGTGCCGGGCGCGGTGGCTCAAGCCTGTAATCCCAGCACTTTGGGAGGCCGAGGCGTGTGGATCACGAGGTCAACAGATCGACACCATCCTGGTCAACATGGTGAAACCCCGTCTCTACTAAAAATACAAAAAATTAGCTGGGCATGGTGGCACGTGCCTGTAATCCCAGCTACTCAGGAGGCTGAGGCAGGAGAATTGCCTGAACCCGGGAGACGGAGGTTGCGGTGAGCCGAGATCGCGCCATTGCACTCCAGCCTGGGTAACAAGAGCGAGACTCCGTCTCAAAAAAAAAAAAAAAAAAAAAGATTATAGGTGTGAGCCACAGCACTCAGCTCATTTTTATTCTTTAATTTGGAGTCTTGCTCTTGTCACCCAGGCTGGAGCACAATGATGCAATTCTGGCTCACTGCAACCTCTGCCTCTTGGGTACAAACAATTCTCCTGCTTCAGCTTCCTGTGTAGCTGGGATTACAGGCACTTGCCACCATGCCCAGCTAATTTTTGTATTTTTAGTAGACAGGATTTCACCATGTTGGCCAGGCTGGTCTCAAACTCCTAACCTCAGGTGTTCCACCCACTTCCGCCTCCCAGAGTGCTGTGATTACAGGCGTGAGACACTGTGTCAGCCTTATTATTATCAGACAGTTTGGCTCTTGTTGCCCAGGCTGGAGTACAATGGTGCAATTTCGGCTCACCTTACCCACTGCCTCCCAGGTTCAAGCGATTCTCCTACCTCAGCCTCCCAAGTATCTGGGATTACAGGCATGTGCCACCATGCCTGGCTAATTCTTTGTATTTTCAGTGGAGACAGGGTCTCACCATGTTGGCCAGGCTGGTCTCCAACTCCTTGCCTCAGGTGATCCGCCTGTCCCGACCCCTCAAGTACTGGGATTACAGGCAGGAGCCACGGCACCCAGCCTTGTTTCTTTAGTAAACAAAACCTGTCAGTACTCTCAAAATCACTTGGCAGGTGTTATTCATTCTTCCTTGAGTTTAGGTTGTTTATCTTTGTTAATAAAACGTAAGTTTCAGACATTTCTTGTTTCTTTTAGGGACAGGGTCTTGTTCTGTTACTCAGGCTGGAGTAAAGTGGTGCAGTCACAGCTCACTGGAGCCTCCCGCCTCAGCCTTCCAAGTAGCTGGGACTATAGGCATACACCACCACAACCGGCTATTTCTTTTTCTTGTTTTTCAGACAGAGTCCCACTCTGTGGCCCAGGCTGGAGTGCAGTAGTGCGGTCTTGGCTCACTGCAACTTCCGCTTCCCAGGTTCAAGCAATTCTCCTGCCTCAACTTCCCAAGTAGCTGGGATTACAGGCATGCACCACTACGCCCAGCTACTTTTTGTATTTTTAAGAGATGGGATTCCACCATGTTGGCCTGGCTGGTCTCCAACTCCTGGCCTCAAGTGATCCACCAGCCTCACACTCCTAGAGTGCTGGGATTTCAGCTGTGAGCCAATGTGTCCTGCTTGGCTAGTTTTATTTTTTTAATGTGGTAGCTGGGAAATTGCTATGTTGCCCATAATCCTTGCTATGTGCTGGGATTACAGGCATGAGTCACTACTCCTGGCCGAGGAGGTCACTTTGACACGCTGTTTGAAGGGGATGGGCCCCGGACAGGGCAGAGGCTGTGACGGGAGCCCCCTCTTCCCTCCCCATCTATGACTCCCACTGCCCTTGCCCAGTTTTCTCCGCTTCCATTTGTTTTTTGAGAGACAGGGTCTCACTCTGTTGTCCAGGCTAGAATGCAGTGGCGTGATCATAGCTCACCGCAGTCTCCACCCCTGGGCGCAAGTGATCCTCTTGCCTCAGGCCTCAGCCTGACAAGTATCTGGGACTATACGCATGCACCGCCACACCAGGCTAATTATTTGTTTTATTACTGGGTAAAGACGGGGTCTCCCTGTGTTGCCCAGGCTGATCTCGATCTCCTGGCCTCAAGCATCCTTGCACCTTGCCCTTCCAAAGTGCTGGGATTACAAGCCATCCCGTCCTGCCTTTCCAGTCCCTCGTCATGCCCACTGGCCAGTCCTGGAAAGCTCAGCTTCGAGGGCGACAGGCTGGGGCAGGAAACACACAACAGCGTCCTCTCATGCTCACTTTATTTGGGAGCAGGTGCAGAAGGACCTAGGCCTGCTGTGCCCGCAGTAGCGCCCGCACCTGGTGGATCTGCCAGTCAACGCTGGAGCGCGCAGTGCCGCCCAGGGCACCATACTGCTCCACGCTGTGCCCGTAGTCCCACACGCGGTTCACGTCACTCAAGAACAGGGGGCTGCGGAGAGAGGGAGAGCTGGGCCAGGGCACGGGCTACCCCGGCCTCCAGGCACCCAGGCTCACCCACTAGGAGGCAGCGTGGGGGGGGGTGGGCCGCACCTGATGGTCTGCAGCTCCTGCAGTGACAGCTGGTTGAGGGCGACCCCCTTGGTCTCAGCCATGAACACAGCTTTCCCGGAGGCCTCGTGGGCCTGGCGGAATGGCATCTGGGTGGCGGGGAGGAAGGTGGCCCTGAGGCAGCTTCCTCCATGCCCTGATCTGCCTCCATTGCCTGTACCCCTCCCTTTTTTTTGGGGGGGTACAAAGTCTCGTTCTGCCGCCCAGGTTGAAGTGCAGTGACTCAATCTCACCTCACTGCAACATCCGCCTGCCAGCTTCAAGAAATTCTCCTGCCTCAGCTTTCTGAGTAGCTGGGATTAGAGGAATGTGCCACCACATCCGGTTAATTATTGTATTTTTAGCAGAGACAGGGTTTCACTACATTGACCAGGCTGGTTTTGAACTCCTGGCCTCAAGAGACCCGCCCACCTTGGCCTCCCAAAATGCTGCGATTACATGTGTGAGCCACAAGACTGGGCTGCCTGTGCCCCTCCCTGAGTTCCCCTACCCTCTGGGGGGCACCCCGTCTCCTCCCCCTCCCACTCACTGCTACACACTCACTCCTTTGCGGACCAGATAATAGGCGAGGTCAGTGGCCAGCATGTCGGGGCTGAGAGCCTGTCCCATGTTCTCTCGGTGAATCTGGGGGTACAGGTGGGAAGTGTTGAGCCCTGGGGACCTGGGGTCTGAAGCTGCAGGCCCAGGACCTGCCCCTCTGCCAGGATGTCCCTGCCTTGGGCAGTTCCCCTCTTACCACTCAGCTCTGTCACCCTCAGCTTGAACCATCTTCTCAGAATTATCAATAGTATTTATGTGTGCTATTACCATTTACTGGCCTGTGTATTTTACTGGCCTTTATGGTTTCAAAGTGTCCTTATCTTTAGCATGCATCAGAAATTCCTGGAGGATTTGTTTTCTTTTTTAGAGACAGGGTCTTGCTCTGCTGCCCAGGCTGGAGTGCAGTGCGGCAATCATGGCTCTCTGCATTCCTGATCTCCTGGGCTCAAGGGATCCTCCCACATCAGTCTCCTGAGTGGCTGGGACCACAGATACATGCCATCTCAACTGGATAATTTAATTTTTTAAATTTTAGAAACAGGGTTTTGCTGTGTTGCTCAGACTGGTTTTGAACTCCTGGGCTCAAGCAATGCTCCTGCCTCAGCCTCTCAAAGTGCTGGGATTACAGGTATGGGCCACCAGGCCTAGCCACTGGAGAATTGATTAAAAATACAAATTGCTGGGGACTACCCCCAGAGTTTCTGATTCAGCCATCTGGAGTGAGGCCTCACACTGCATTTCTCAGGAGTTCTGAGGTGCTGCTGCTGCTGCTAGTTGGGGTACTAGCTTTAAGAAACATTTTTTTCTTTTTTGAGATGGAGTCTTGCTCTGTTACACAGGCTGGAGTGCAATGGCATGATCTCTGCTCACTGCAATCTCCATCTACCGGGTTCAAGCGATTCTCCTGCCTCACCCACCCAGTAGCTGGGATTACAGGCACGTGCCACCACACCCAGCTAATTTTTATATTTTTAGTAGAGACTGGGTTTCACCATGTTGGGCAGGCTGGTCTCAAACTCCTGACCTCAAGTGATCTGCCCACCTTAGCCTCCTAAAGTGCTGGTATTACAGGTGTGAGCCTCCATGCCCAGCCAAGAAACACTGATTTTAAGACACATTCTGAACTATTCAGGAATGAAATAATGTGATGATGGGAATTTGCTTCGAAGTAAGAGGGTGAAGGAGTGGGGGAAGGCTGTGGGTAAAGACAGCTGGTCCCAGAATGTCCGTGAGTTGATTATTGTTGAAGCTGGGTGTCAGTACATAGGACTTATTATGTGTTTTTTAGCTGTTAGATACAGAAATTTCCCGTAAGAATTGATTTTAAAAGAAATCAGCCAGGCAAAGAGGCTCATGCCTGTAATCCCCAAACTTTGGGAGACGAAGGTAGAAAAATGGCTTGGGGCAAAGTGTTTGAGACCAGCCTAAGCAACATAAGGAGACCCTGTTGCTACAAAAAATTTAAAAATTAGGCCGGGCGCGGTGGCTCAAGCCTGTAATCCCAGCACTTTGGGAGGCCGAGGCGGGTGGATCACGAGGTCAAGAGAT
>NW_016107734.1:464455-466015 GCF_001604975.1 Cebus imitator | reverse complement strand
TAGATATTTAATTTATTTATATATTTGGAGACAGAGTTTCATTCTGTCATCCAGGCTGGAGAGCAATGGCATGACTTCAGCTCACTGCAACCTCCATCTCCTGGGTTCAAGTGATTCTCCTGCCTCAGCCTCTGGAGTAGCTGGGACTCAGGTGCTTTCCACCATAGCCAGCTAATTTTTGTATCTTTAGTAGAGATGGGGTTTCACCATGTTGGCCAGGCTGGTTTCAAACCCCTGAACTCAAGTGATCCACCTGCCTCAGCCTCCCAAAGTGTGGGATTCTAGGCATGAGCTATTGTGCCTGCCCTCTATATAAATTTTCCCTTTTTTACAAAGGGTTTTGGTCAGGCCAGTTGACAGGCCCCAGGCCCCTTGAGTCTCATCTGCTTCCATTGGGTGACAACAGTCTCTTCCCTGTTCCCCAGGAGCAAGAGTGAGCACACCTCTCCTTCCCTGCCCCTCCTCCCTCCTCACAATGCCACCCTCTGGAATGCCCACCCCCGTGCTTGGGACCTAGGGGAGGAGAGGCAGGTGGGTATGGTCTTGCCTGCAGCGTAGAGATGACGCCAGTGGCCACCTGGAGCACGGCACTCATGGTGTCTGACACTTCAAACACAGCTTCTTTGTCCTCCTGGGAGGCACATGGCAGGAGGTGAGGACCTAGCAGCCCCCCAGCACCCAGGATCCCCACAGCCCTGCCCCCCACTGAGGCATCCCCGCTGCCTTCCATGGGAAGAACACTCAGTACCCCAACAAAAGAAGGGCAGAGAGCTCCAAGGGCAGCCACGGATGGGGCTGAGTGCACAGGATGGGAGGATGTATGGCCATCCCGGGGGCCCTGCCTGGGTGTGCCAGAGTCCCGAGAACTGGCACATGGTGTGTAGGCGGGCGGGCCTGCCCGGGCCACTGTCCCCAGCCTCACACCTGTAGGTCTTTGTTGTAGGTGCTGGGAAGTCCCTTGAGGGTCATCAGGAGCCCGGCACACTGCGGGAAGAGGGAGGCACAGAGGCTGGACCCGGAATCCTGGCCCGGTCACTCCCATCAGCCCCACCCCTCTCCCTGCCCTGCTCACCCGCCCAAACACACGCCCCGCCTTGCTCCGGATCAGCTCCAAGCTGTCGGGGTTTTTCTTCTGGGGCATCAGGCTGCTTCCGGTGCTGGGGACAGAGGTACAGGCACTGAAGGGGCTGGACCCTTGGCTGGTCCAGTAGCGCACTGGCCAGGTCAGTGGAGGGGTGGGGCAGGGAGAAAGGAAGCCACGTCCACGGAGGGTGGGGAACACAGAGGCCAGGAGGGGCAGGTGGAGGTGACGGCCCCGGGCTTACCTGTAGGCGTCCGAGAGCTGCACGAAGCTGAATTCCTTGGTGCCATAGAGGATGAGGTCCTCGGCCATCCTGCTGAGATGAGTCATACACAGCGAAGCCCAGAACAAGAACTCGGCTGGGAGGGAGAAAAGGTTCCCAGTCACCAGGCCTCCCCCGTCCCCGCCCAGCCGGACCATACAGGGGTAGGAGGAGGTTAGGGGGTGGGGGACCTGGCTAAATTTTTTTTTTTTTTTTT
>NW_016107734.1:460802-464115 GCF_001604975.1 Cebus imitator | reverse complement strand
CTGCCTCAGCCTCATTAGTAGCTGGGATTACAGGCACGTGCCACCATGCCCAGCTAATTTTTTGTATTTTTTTAGTAGAGACGGGGTTTCACCATGTTGACCAGGATGGTCTCGATCTGTTGACCTCGTGATCCACCCGCCTCGGCCTCCCAAAGTGCTGGGATTACAGGCTTGAGCCACCGCGCCTGGCCCAAATTTTGTGTTTTTTAGTAGAGACAGGGTTTCACCATGTTGGGCCAGGATGGTGTCATTCTCCTGACCTCGCAGTCTGCCCGCCTCGGCCTCCCAAATTGCTGGGATTAGAGGTGTGAGCCACCATGCCCGACCTAAATTTTCATTTTTTGTAAAGATGGGGTCTTGCTATGTTGCAATGATCTGGTCTGAAACTCCTAGGCTCAAACAATCTTCCTGCTTTGGCCTCCCAAAGTTCTGGGATTACAAATGTGAGCCCCTGAACCTAGCCTGTTTGTGTTATTGTTATTGTTACTGTTTTCAATAAACCAGCTTTACTGAGATACCATTCACATATAATTTACCCATTAATTTATTTTTTTTAATTTTATTTCATTTTCTGAGATGGAGTTTCACTCTTGTTCCCCAGGCTAGAGTGTACTGGTGAGATCTCAGCTCACTGCAGTCTTAGTCTCCCAGGTCCAAGTGATTCTCCTGCTTCAGCCTCCTGAGCAGCTGGCATTACAGGTGCCCACCACCACACCCAGCTAAAGTTTGTATTCTTGTATTTTTAGTTGGCCAGTGCTGGGAGCACAGGTGTGAGCCAGCATGCCCCGCCCAATTTACCCATTTAAAGTTTACACTTTAGTGTACATTCATCACCACAACCAGACTGACCATACAGGGGGTGGGAGGAGACTAGAGAGAAACCGGGCTGGGGGGCAAAAGTGAGGCACAGGGCAAGGGACTGGCTCCCCAAGACTCACCCACGAAGTCACGCTCACTGGTGGCATCCATGCTGTTGAGAGTGATGGCCCCGAAGCTGAGTTCTTGGGGGTGGGAAGAAGCAGGGCTGGGCTGGAGCACAGGGAATGGCCTCCTCTCCCCCAACCAGGTTGCCCAGCCCCCTCCCCCTGGAAAGATGATCAGGGAACAGGATCAGGTGCATCGGGTGGGAGCTGGCGGGAGGGATCTTTTGCACAGACCCAGGAGGGAGGCAGGAGCCCTGAGTCTCTCAGTACCAAGCGCCCCTGCCATGGGTGAACCCTGGCCTGGATGAGCTCAGTGCCCATAGGCAATGAATGAAGGTTACACCAGAAGCCACAGGCCCCTGCCCTCTGGTCTCAGGTGTGTCTGCAGCTCCTGGCAGGAGCTGAGGGTGACTCTCCCTGGGGAGGAGGAGCAGGGCATCTCACCTGCTCGGAGCAGCTCTCGGTCCACACCCAGGGGATTGCCTGCAATGGCCCCACTGCAGGGACAGGGATTCATGGTGACCAGGGCTCCTGGAAGGCAGCCCAAACAGACAGAAAGACACACACACACACAGAACCAAGTCCTCGTTGCCAGGGCAACTGCCTGGAGCTCAGCCCCTTTCCTGGCCCAGTTGCCTTGGGTGCACAACATTTGTCCCCAAGTGTCCCCAGACCACTTATCCCCAAGCACCAAGGCACCTTCAGTGCAGGACACTTGTCTCTGGACATAGGTGCCCATATGTCAGGCTGAGGGCAGCAGGCTGGGCTCGCCAGGAGCCTCGCTGGAGAGCTCCGGCCCTGCTCAGACACATTCACTGGCTTGGTCGTCCCCACCTTGGTGAGAGCTGGGGCTCCATGCAGGGTCCGCCTCTGAGCGGATAACCCGGCTTTCTGTCCCACTCTGCCCTTCTCAGCTCATCTGTCAATCCCTAAGGCTATGCAGCAGCCACTCCCACAAGGCCCTCGGGGCACTGGAGCCTCACCCACCTCCCCAGGGGCAGGACATCAATCCGCTTCCGCACCTCCAGCAGCCGCTCAGAGTCTCGGGTCAGCGCCACGGCATGGCTGTGGGAAGCCAGGGGCAGGAGGGTCAGGGCAGCTGGGTCCTCCCCTCCAGCATGGCCCCAGCACCTCGCCCGGCTCACCTCAGAATCCAGTGGCTCCAGTGAATGGGCTGGGCCCTCTGCAGGTGGGTGTACCCTGGGAAGAGGACGTCACATTCCCTGTGGGAAAAGAGGAGCAGGGGCTCGGGTGGAGGCTGGGGCAAGGCCTTCCAGTGACACTGGGACCCTGCAGGCCTGGGTCACCCCTGGGAAGGAGTGTTGCTCTGCAGCACTGCACCTGAATGAGGGATCCAGGATCTCCCAGGGACAAATCGCTCTCAAGGGAAAAAGAGGCCGGAAGTGGGGCCGTATGAACCACGGGCTGGGCCTAAGCTGCAGGGCCTCCTGGGGTGAGGCTTTGCCAGGAACAACCGAGGTCTGAGCCTCTGTCACTCAGCATCTCTGAGGTGGGGCCGGAACAGGGGAGGATGCCTGTGTCAGGGGTGACTTGGCCATGGGAGGTTTTGCTTAAAGACCCCAGAAATAGCTAGAGCTCATAAAGAGCTGCTCCAAGCAGGTGAGACGCCCTGCCCCTCATTCAAGTAGGCAGGGCAGAGGCAGAGGTGCTGCAAGTGATGCTCCTGTTTTCTTTTTGTAAAAAAATTTTTCTTTTTTTTTTTTAAACCCAGTTTTTGAGAAGATGCTCCTCTTTTCTTGCTGTTTTGTTTTGTTTTTGTTTTTAAAGCCAAGTCTCCTTCTGTTGCTGAGGCTGGAGGCTGGAGTGCAATGGCACGATCACAGCTCACTGCTGCCTCGATTTCCTGAGCTCAAATGATCCTCCTGCCTCAGCCTCCCGAGTAGCTGGGACTACAGAGTCATGCCACCATGCCCAGTTAATTTTTTATTTTTTGTAAAGATGGGGTCTTGCTATGTTGCCCTGGGTGGTCTGAAACTCCTGGGTTCCAGTGATCCTCCTGCCTTGGCCTCCCAAAGGGCTGGGATTACAAATGTGAGCCACCATACCTGGCCTGTTTTTTGTTGTTTTTGAGATGGAGTTTCACTCTTGGGGGCCAGGCTGGAGAGCAGTAGCACAATCTCAGCTTACCGCAACCTCCGCCTCCTGGGTTCAAGAGATTCTCCTGCCTCAGCCTCCAAAGTAGCTGAGATTGCAGGCACCTGCCACCATGCCTGGCTAATTTTTTGTATTTTTAGTAGAGATGGGGTTTTACTATGTTGGCCAGGCTGGTCTTGAACTCCTGACCTGAGGTGATCCACCCACCTTGGCCTCCCAAAGTGCTGGGATTACGCCCGGCCTGTTATTTTTTTATTTTTATTTATTTTTATTTT
>NW_016107734.1:458520-460744 GCF_001604975.1 Cebus imitator | reverse complement strand
GGTTCAGGCAATTCTCCTGCCTCAGCCTCCTGAGTAGCTGGGATTACAGGCACGTGCCACCATGCCCAGCTAATTTTTTGTATTTTTAGTAGAGACGGGGTTTCACCATGTTGACCAGGATGGTCTCGATCTCTTGACCTCGTGCTGTTATTTTTTTAAATAAACCAGCTTACTTTGGGAATCTTCTGTTGAAATAACTACCACCACAACCAATTTCAGAACATTTTTATCACCCCATAAAGAACTTCTGTACTCGGCCGGGCGTCGTGGCTCACACCTGTAATCTCAGCACTTTGGGAGGCTGAAGTGGGCGGATCATGAGGTCAGGAGATCAATACCATCCTGGCTAACACAGTGAAACCCCATCACTACTAAAAATACAAAAAATTAGCCGGGCATGGTGGCGGGTGCCTATAGTCCCAGCTACTCAGGAGGCTGAGGCGGAAGAATCACTTGAACCCCGGAGGTGGAGGTGGCAGTGACACAAGATTGTGCCACTGCCTCTAGCCTGGGTGACAGTGAGACTCCATATATTAAAAAAAAAAAAAAAAAAAAAAAAAATCCTGTACTCAAGGCAAGGCATGGTGGCTCAAGCCTATAATCCCAGCACTTTGGGAGGCCAAGAAAGAAGGATCATTTGATCCTGGGAGTTCGAGAACAGCCTAAGCTACATTGCAAGACCCTGTTTGTATAAAAAAGTTTAAAAACTCACTATTGTGTTCCTAGGTACTCAGAAAGCTGAGGTAGGAGGGTTATTTGAGTCCAGGAGTTTGAGTCTGCAGTGAGCTATAACCAAGCCACTGCACTCCATCCTAGGTGACAGAGCAAGACCTCATATCTAAAGACAATTTAAAAAGTTAAAAATTTAGGCCAGGCGCGGTGGCTCACGCCTATAATCCCAGCACTTTGGGAGGCTGAGGTGGGCGGATCAAAAGGTCCAGAGTTTGAGATCAGTCTGGCCAACATAGCGAAACCTCATCTCTAGTAAAAATACAAATAAAAATTAACTGGGCATGGTGGCACACGCCTGTAATCCCAGCTACTCGGAGGCTGAAGCAGGAGAATTGCTTGAACCCAGGAGGCAGAGGTTGCAATGAGCCAAGATCGCACCACTGCACTCCAGCCCGGGCAACAGTGCAAGACTTCGTCCTAAAAAAAAAAAAAAATTTAAAATTAGGCTGGCCTCTGCCTGTAATCCTAGCACTTTGGCAGGCCAAGGTGGGCAGATCACCGGAGCTCAGGAGTTTGAGACCAGCCTGGCCAACATGGCAAACCCCATCTCTACTGGAAAAAATACAAAAATTAGCTGGACGTGGTGGTAGCACACACCTGTAATCCCAGCTACTTGGGAAGCTGAGGCTGAGAATCACTTGAACCCAAGAGGCAGAGTTTCCTGTTAGCCAAGATCGCACCACTGCACTCCAGACTAGGTGACAAAGTGAGACCTTGTCTAAAAAAAAAAAAAAAAAAACAATTAAAGAAACCCTGAACCCCCATAATCCCAGCACTTTGGGAGGCCAAGGCAGGTGGATCACTTGAGGTCAGGAGTTCAAGACCAGCCTGGGCAACATAGTGAAACCTCGTCTCTACTAAAAATACAAAAAATTAGCCAGGCATGGTGGCGGGCTCCTGTAATCTCAGCTACTCAGGAGGCTGAGGCAGGAGAATAACTTGAACCCAAAGGCAGTGGTTGTGAGCTGACATCATGCTACTGCACTCCAGCCTGGACAACAGAGCAAGGCTCTGTCTCAAAAAAAGAAAAAAGAAACCCTGAACTCAGTAGCAGACACTCCCTGTTCCTCCTAGCAATCCAGCTCCATTTCCAGGGTGACAATTCGTGTCCTTTGCTTCCCTCCAGGTGTGTGAAATAGGGGTAAGAGGGAGTTGAGGAAAAGGAGGGGTCTCTGACAACACATAGAGAATTCTCAGCAGCTCCTCATCCAGGTCTGCAAGAAACAAATCCAGATCCAAAGACGCCAGGTCCCAGAAGCCAAAGCCTGGTATGAGTCAGCAGGAGGCAGCCTTTGGCTCTGTCTTGTGCCAGATGGGCTGGGTGGAGACCTGGAGTGTGGGATGGAAGACTGAGGAACAGGCAGGGTAGGGGGTAACTCTGGCTGCTCCAGGCACAGCCAAGCTAGTGCCTTAGCTTCCTGCCCTCAGACCCTCAAAGGGTGAGTTTTCTTTCTTTTTTATTTTTTATTTATTTATTTATTTTTTTTTTTTG
>NW_016107734.1:455003-457948 GCF_001604975.1 Cebus imitator | reverse complement strand
GGCTGAGGCAGGAGAATCACTTGAACCTGGGAGGCAGAGGTTGCTGTGAGCTGAGATCACGCCACTGCACTGGTCCAGCATGGGTGACAGAGTGAAACTCCATCACAAAAAAAAAAGAAAGCAACCGGGCTCACGCCTGTAATCCCAGCACTTTGGGAGGCTGAGGCGGGTGGATCACGAGGTCAAGAGATCGAGACCATCCTGGTCAACATGGTGAAACCCGGTCTCAACTAAAAATACAAAAAATTAGCTGGGCATGGTGGCACGTGCCTGTAATCCCAGCTACTCAGGAGGCTGAGGCAGGAGAATTGCCTGAACCCAGGAAGCGGAGGTTGCGGTGAGCCAAGATAGCGCCATTGCACTCCAGCCTAGGTAACAAGAGCGAAACTCCATCTCAGAAAATAAATAAATAAATAAATAAATAATAAAATTTAAAAAAATAAAGGAAACAAAAACAAACAAACAAAAATAGCTGGGCATGGTGGCACGTACCTGTAATCCCAGCTACTAGGAAGGTTGAGGCAGGAGAATCACTTGAATCCAGGAGGTGGAGGTTGCAGTGAGCTGAGAATACACCACTGCACTACAGCCTGGGTGACAGAGCAAGACTTCGTCTCAAAAAATAAGTAAATACGCCGGGTGTGGTGGCTCACTTGAGGTGAGAAGTTCAAGAACAGACCGATGAATATGATAAAACCCCATCTTTACTAAAAATACAAAAAATTAGCCAGGCCTGGGGGGCACCTGTAATCCCAGCTACTTGGGAGGCTAAGGCAGGAGAACTGCTTGAACCCAGAAGTGGAGGTTGCAGTGAGCTGAGCCTGTGCCACTGCACCTCCAGCCTGCACCAAAAGGGCAAAACTCTGTCTAAAAAAAAAAAAAAAAAAAAAAAAAAAAAAAAATAAAAAAAAAAAAAAAAAAAAAAAAAGAAAACAAAAGATATAGAATACTGCCAGCATCTCAAAATGGTAATCTAGTCTTGCCCCGTCACCCAGGGCAGAGTGTAGTGGCACAATCTCAGCTCTCAGTAACCTGTGCCTTCTCCTGGTGCCTCAGCCTCCGGAGTAGCTGGGATTATAGGCGCACACCACCACACCTAGCTATTTTTTTGTATTTTAGTAGATACAGGGTTTCACCATGTTGGCCAGGCTGGTCTCCAACTCCTGGGCTCAAGTAATCCATCCACCTTGGCCTCCCCTAGTGCTGGGATTACAGGCATGAGGCACCACACCCGGACACCAAATCAAGACTTTAAGGTAGATGCCTAATGATCTCAATGATACCAATTTACACTTTTACCCATATTTAAAAGTTCCTGGTGCTTCACATACATACCAACATCTGGACGTAGAGTAACATCTCACTGTGGCTTTAATATGCATTTCCCTAAAGACTAATGTAGTTGAATACTTTTTTATTTGGTTGTTCATGGAGATCATCTTTGAGAAACTTTTACACTTCTTTTTTTTTTTTTTTTTTTTTTTTTTTTTTTTTTTTTTTTTTTTTTTTTTTTTTTTTTTTTTTTTTTTTTTTTTTTTTTTTTTTTTTTTTTTTTTGAGACAGAGTCTTGCTGTGTCGGCCAGGCTGCAATGCACTGTCTTGACCTCGGCTCACTGCAATCTCTGCCTCCTGGGTTCAAGAGATTTTCCTGCCTCAGCCTCCTGAGTAGCTAGGACTACAGGCGCCCACCACCACACCCGGGTGATTTTTGTATTATTAGTAGAGACGGGGTTTCACCATGTTGGCCAGGCTGGTGATCCTCAGGTGATCCTCCTGTCTCGCCTCCCAAAGTGCTCAGGTTACATGCATGGGCCACTGCATCTGGCCTTGAAGTTGGGGTTTCTTTCCCACCAGATGACACCACTCCAAGGAGATGGTGGCAGGGCCCGACGCACCCCTGGGACCACAGCAGAGCTTCTGGAACCTTTCCTGTGACTGGCCAAGGTGCCAGGTGCCATCCTAATTGCTGACACAACCCTCTGGGGTAGGTACCAATACAATTCCATTATGGAGACGGGGAAACTGAGGCACAGAGAGGCATGCAGCCTGCCCTCACTCAGGGTGGGTGAGCCAGGGCTGCAGCCCAGTCTGAAGTTAGAACCCATGCTCTTCACCCCTGTTCCACCGGGGCCTCTGGGCTTGGTTCTGGTCTCCACCGAGCATGATACCTTGCAACTCTCCCTCACAGCTTGGAGCAAGACTAAGATCCCAATTCCTACCACTCCCTCGGCTCTGAAGAGCACCCTGGCACCCTCCATTGTCACTGCCCTTCTAGGAGGTCACTGGGTGACCCCTTATTTCCCAGGAGCGAAGGGCAAAGAGATGATATGTAGACATCTACGTTTTGTTCTTTTTTTTTTTTTTTTTAGATGGAGTCTCGCTCTGTTGCCCAGGCTGGAGTGCAGTGGCACAATCTCAGCTCACTGCAACCTCTGCTTCCCAGGTTCAAGTCGATTCTCCTGCCTCAGACTCCCAAGTAGCTGGGATTACAGGCACCTGCCACCAAACATGGCTGATTTTTGTATTTTTGGTGGAGACGGGGTTTCACCATGTTGGCCAGGCTGGTCTTGAACTCCTGACCTCAGATGATCCAACCCACCTCGGTCTCCCAAAGGGCTGGGATTACAGGCATGAGACACTGCACCTGGCCCATGTCCTGAGGTTTCTGCTGCTGTCTGCCAGTGGTGAAGTAAACAGAACGATGGTGCTAATGCTCAAAGTGGCCCGGGACTGGGTAGAGAGGGGAGGCCAGGAAAGCGGTGGGGCTGCAGGGGCCGTACCTTCAGGCGGCGCTCGTTGGCTGTGTGGATGTCCTCATCATTGGGGTTGAGTTTGAAGGTGCCCTGGGCCCACTCCTCAGCCACCTATAGCAGGTAGCAGCAATGCCAGGGGTCAGGTGAGCAGGTGTCAGCAGCCAGAACCCCTGCCCTGGTCCCACCCGATCC
>NW_016107734.1:452367-454385 GCF_001604975.1 Cebus imitator | reverse complement strand
TTGGTAAATTTTTAGATTATCTACTAAAGGTGACATGGAAAACTGGTAATGGGTTGTCTGGTCGGGGGGAGAACCAGCGGTGTGGAGTAAAAGACTTTTTAATAAGGCCTATTGCCACAGTTCACAACTGCAGTCCTAGAGTGGGGAATATTGCTTGAGCGCAGAAGTTCATGACCAGACTGGGCAACATAGTTAGACACCATCTCTACAAAATTTTTTTTTAGAAATTAGCTGAGTGTGGTGGCACACTCTGCAGTCTCAGCTATTCAGGAGGCTGAAGCTGAGGGATCATTTGAACCCAAGGAGTTTGAGGCTGCAGTGAGCTGTGATCACACAACTGCACTCCAGCTTGGGTGGCAGAGTCCCTGACTCAAAGAAAAAAAAAGACTTTTCAATACGTATCCTTTAAATTATTCTACTTTGTGCATGTACTATTAACGATTCATAATCCAAACATTACAACTTAACGAGCAAAGTTTCCCTCTGACCTGTCTGCCTGCCACTGTTACTTCCTCTAAAAGACAAATACTGTTACTAATTTCTATGTCTCTTTCTAGAGACACGCATCTAATATTTCACCTTTTCACTTAAACAAGTACTTTGTAACATATGTTCAATTAATGGTGAATAAACAGCCACTGAAACTTACTCATCATCCTCCTCCTCTCGCTTGTGTTTCTTTTTACAGTGAACAGAAACACTGTTGAAACAAACAAAAATCAGTCAGTGGAAAAATGTACTTGAGACTGGTTTCAGTATCAGTATCCTCTTTCTTGCTACAATTATCTTGCTCATCCCCACATACCAAAACTTCCCTTTCCGAGCCTAGTGGGATGGGTACAGATCACAGGTCAGTCGGGTCAACTGTGGATTGCCCCGACTTACCTGGACATTGAAATCTCAACTTGCCGTTTTGTCAAGGTAATGGGAGACAGATATGGGAGGACCACACCAGGGAAAACGTCCTCTGGGCAGGAGCTGTGCTAAGCACTTTATTTGCATAATCTCACTAAGAGGACCCACTTCTGTCCCACGCTTGGCATGCTTCGCAGACGAGACACTGAAAGTTGTCACTAACAGCGGCCATGCGGAGGGGGCACCCAGACGGAGTCGCCCAGGTTCCAATTGGCAAAGACTCACTTCTCGGGGACGAAGTTGGGCCGAGGTTCGCACCGGACTCCTGGGCTGTGCGACCCAAGGCGACTTACAGTTAACGTCTCTGTGGATCAGTTTATCTGTAAACTGGGCTGCGAAGCTCCCGCGGAGGGTCGTGTGGAGGGAGGGTCAGTGAGCAAGCCACCGCCAGGAGCCCGAGCCCGCGCCCGCCGCGAGGGGCGCCCAACCTGCCCGCCCGCCCTGCGCCCTGCGCCCTGCGCCTGACCGGTCCTCACCGTCCGCGCGCCGCACTCCCGCCGGGGTTGCTGGGGACGACGCGGGGTCCCGGCCGCGGGGCCAGCTCGGCGCCATCCGCCCCCGGCGGGAAGGCCCGGCCGGGGAAGGGAGGCGGCGGCGGCTGCAGGAAGTCCGAGCTGCTGCTCAGGGGGAGGCCGCTGAAGGGCCGGCCGAGCGCAGCCATAGCCGGTGACACCAGGAGGCTGTGACCGCGGCCTCGGCCGCCCGTGTCCCCAGGCCTGGCAGCTGCAGCCACAGCGACTGCCGAAAGGCGCCCGCCTCCGAGCCCGCTCTCGACCCCACGTCACGCCTTCTAGAACCCTCCACCTCGGGCCACTCAGGAGCATGCCGGGATTTGTTGTGTGTAGAGGGCCTCTGCCGCGAGGGATGCCGGGCTTTGCAGTCCTTCCAGACTACAAATAAAATGGCTGCTTCTCCACCTCTTCTCTGGGGCTTGAGGGTAGCTGACTGGCCGAGCCTATGACTTCTGATCAAATCCTCACCTTTCAAGTTTCGTAACTTCTCTGTACCTCAGTTTCCACAGTAGTAAGATGAGATAATAATAGTACATATAATCATAGAGTTGCTGTGTGGAGTAATGAATTTTTTTTTTTTTTTTTTTTTTT
>NW_016107734.1:448881-451393 GCF_001604975.1 Cebus imitator | reverse complement strand
CTCCTGGGTTCAGGCAATTCTCCTGCCTCAGCCTCCTGAGTAGCTGGGATTACAGGCACGTGCCACCATGCCCAGCTAATTTTTTGTATTTTTAGTAGAGACGGGGTTTCACCATGTTGACCAGGATGGTCTCGATCTCTTGACCTCGTGATCCACCCGCCTCAGCCTCCCAAAGTGCTGGGATTACAGGCTTGAGCCACCGCGCCCGGCCCGAAGTTAATCTATTAATACAGATGTAACGATTTTAATACAAATGAGGTTGGCCGTGACTTAGAACAGCATGGAAGATCAGTAACAACCTGTTGTGGCTGGGCGCGGTGGCTCACGCCTGTAATCTCCACTTTGGAAGGCCGAGGTGGAGGAATTACTGGAGGTCAGGAATTCAAAACCAGCCTAGCCAACATGGTGAAACCCTGAGGCAGGAGAACTGCTTGAACCCCGGAGGCGGAGGTTGCAATGAGCCAAGATCCCGCCACTGCACTCCAGCCTGGCGACAGAGCGAGACTCCCGTCTCAAAAAAGAAAAATCCATCAATAGGAAATTGGTTTAAATTTTTTATATTTTCTTCCAATTTTTTAAATTTTCTACCAAATATAGAAAATTTTTTATATTTTCTACTAAAATATAAAAAATTAGCTGGGTGTGGTGTGCACCTGTAATCCCAGCTACTCCAGAGGCAGAGGCAGGAGAATCACTTCAACCCAGGAGGCGGAGGTTGCACTGAGCAGAGATGGTGCCACTGCATTCCAGCTTGGGCGACAGAGAGAGACTACGTATCAAAAAATAAAACAAAACAAAAAAACACAATTGCACTGCAAGGTGGTTTACGCCTATAATCCCAGCATTTTGGGAAATGGGAGGATGCAGAGCCATAGCCCTGCAGGGTCGTGGGGTGTCCCTTATTGCTGTACTGAGGCGCTGGATCAGAGAGGTAAAGGGACAGGACACAGAAGGACTGGAAAAGACTGCTGGGCTTAGGGGGGCCACGCCACTTACAAGCAGAGACAGGTGAGGCTCCGAACGTCCAGAAGCGTCTGTATTAAGTACAAGACGGGAAAGTGTCACGAGTTAGTCATCTATGGGCATAATGATAGGGCATACATAATCACTTGAGTAGCAAGAGGGTGCTACCCCATTAGGTTACCTAGTCAGAGAGGTGGGCTGTGCACAGTAGGGGGCCAGGTCGTGTGCAGTAGTAGAGGGTCGTGTGCAAAAAAGGGAGTCCACCCCTATTAGGTCATCAAGGCAAGGAGGTGAGCTGTGTGCAGCAAGTGCCCTGCGCAACACTTATCTGGGGGCTGGAGACTTCAAAGGATTCCTATGGAAGGATGCTATAAACCAATGCAGTGAGAGTTGACAGAGTGTGCTCTTCTCTAAGATATTTTACTGGAGGATGATTTGAGCCAGCACAGAAGTGAGAAAAGCTGACAGAGTATACAGCCGCCATGGTGCGATTACACCAGAGGGGTTCTTTTCCCCCGGTTGTTTGCAGGATCTCAGGCCTGAAGCCTACTTTCCACAAGAGCTGGATGCAAGGTACTACAACTCCTTTTTAGTAGGAATAGCTCTTGCTCCAAGCCCACCATGCAGGTGGTACTGAGTGCTGCCGTCTAGGTCCTGACCTGCTGTATAGCGTGTGCCCTTTCAGGCAAGTGCACTACAGCCTGGGTCATTGTTTCTTGTCCTGGTCTGGCTGTTTTTCCCATGTACTTGGTTCTGCTCGGTGACTGCTCTAGGCATTCCTCTTATTACATGGTTATATAGAAGGATTATATAAATTAGCACTAAATATGCCGGAAGTCTGTACAGCTCCGACTACAATCCGTTATATGATTATATAGAAAGGTTATATGGAACTAAGTATAATTGTATATATAAGCTAGATATGAGTAAGCAGTAAGTTATGCTTCAGGCACTAATTGTACCTGGGGTCTGCACAGCTCTCCTTCCTTGGTGCCCATGTTGGGGGTTACCCACAGGAGGTGGGAGGTTGGAGGTGGGAGAACTGCTTGAGGCCAAGAGTCCATCCTAGGCAATATAGCTAGATCCTATCTCAACAACAAAAAAATCAAAATTAGTCCAGCATGGTGGTGCACGCCTGTAGTCCCAGGTACTTGGGAGGCTGAGGTGAGAGGATCACTTGAGCCCTTGAATTTAAAGTTACAGTGAGCTATAATCATATCACTGCACTCTAATTTGTGATTCGGTATCTTTATTTATTTATTTTTTTTTGAGTCAGGGTTTCACTTGCTGTGAGTGACAGAGCAAGACCTTGTCTCAAAAAAAAAAAGGTAAACTCAGAGAGGCCGGGCGCGGTGGCTCAGGCCTGTAATCCCAGCACTTTGGGAGGCCGAGGCGGGTGGATCACGAGGTCAAGAGATCGAGACCTTCCTGGTCAACACGGTGAAACCCTGTCTCTACTAAAAATACAAAACATTAGCTGGGCATGGTGGCGCGTGCCTGTAATCCCAGCTACTCAGGAGGCTGAGGCAGGAGAATTGCCTGAACCCAG
>NW_016107734.1:437281-447701 GCF_001604975.1 Cebus imitator | reverse complement strand
AAAAAAAAAAAAAGAAAGAAAAAAAAAAAAGAAATCCCAGTTCAAGACAAGTCTGGGCAATATAGCAAGACCCAGTCTTTACAAAAAATGAAACGTAAAAATTTAGCCGGGCATGATGGTGCATGCCTGTTGTCCTAGCTACTCCAGAGGCTGAGGCAGGGGGATTGCTTGAGCCCAGTAGATGAAGGTTGCAGGGAGCCATGATCATGACACTGTACTTCATTCAGCCTGGGTCAGAGAGTAAAGCTCTGTCTCAAAAAAACAAAAACAAAAACGGGATTTCCCATCTGGGGTCCCTTTCCACACACTCTCTCTCGTGAAAGCTTTCCCTCCTTTTTCCCTTTCTCTACCTAAATAAATAACTTTCTGAAAAAAAAAAAAGAAAAAATATATATTTATAAACAGAGAGTCATGGCTGGGTGTGGTGGCTCACGTCTATAATCCCTGCACTTTGGGAGGCCGAGGCGGGCAGATCCCCTGAGGTCAGGAGTTCAAGACCAGCCTGGCCATAACGGTGAAACCCTATCTTTAAAAAAAAAAAAGAAAGAAAAAGAAACTCGTCTCTATTAAAATACAAAAATTAGCTGGGCGTGGTGGCGGCGCCTGTAATCTCAGCTACTAACAGGCTGAGGCAGGAGAATCGATTAAACCTAGGAGGCAAAGTTTGCAGTGAGCCAAGATCGTGCCACTGCACGCTAGCCTGGGGAACAAAAGCGAGATTCCATCTAAAAAATAAAAATTAAAAGAGAGTCATACTCTATATTATTCTGAAACTTGCTTTTCTACCTAATTATATTTCTTGAATATCTATCTAAATTAACTCTCTCATTCTTTTTTTTAATCACATGGGAGGAGAAGGAGAGAGGGAAGAAGAGAGGGAGAGACGAAGGAGAAAGAATGAGAGTGACAGCCAGAGAGCCAGAGAGAGAGAGAGAAGAGAGGGTGAGCGTAGGGTGGAGTATAGAGACACCTTTGGCAGGCCCCAACCCTGAGCTCCTGGAAGGGGAGGCACACACAAGCAATCTTTTCATTCTTTAATTCACAGGGTTTTTTTCTTTTGAGTAGAGACTATATTAACTCCATTATGACAGAGTGAGACTGTCACGTAGGCTGGAGTGCAGTGGTGCCATCTTGGCTCATTGCAACCTCTGCCTCCTGACTTGAAGCAATTCTCCTGCCTCAGCCTCCCGAGTAGCTGGGTTTACAGGTGCGTGCCACCACACCAGGCCAATTTTTGTATTTTTTGGGGAAGGGTGGATGGAGTTTTGCTCTTGTTGTCAGGCTAAAGTTCAATGGCATGATCTCAGCTCACCGCAACCTCTGCCTCCCAGGTTCAAGTGATTCTCCTACCTCAGCCCTCTGACTAGCTGGGATTACAGGCATGTGCCACCATGCCTGGCTAATTTTTTGTCTTTTTAGTACAGATGGGGTTTCACCATGTTGCCCAGGCTGGTCTCGAACTTCTGACCTCTAGCGATCCACCCGCCTCAGCCTCTTAAAGTGCTGGGATTATAGCATGAGCCACGGCACTGGGCCTAATTTTTATATTTTTAGTAGAGACAGGGTTTTGCCATATTGGCCAGGCTGGTCTTGAACTCTTGACCTCAAGTGATCCACCCTCCTCGGCCTCCCAAAGTGCTGGGATTACATGTGTGCACCACCACACCTGAACCTCCTCCTGTTCTTAGTGACTGTCCAACCCTGTCTCTCTGAGGTTACTTCTAGTGCATCTCTCATATGGTTGGTGGGTCAGAGACATAGACACTTCATGACTCCTTTTTCCTTGGTGGTTAATCTCAACTGTTCCCCCCTAACTTTTTTCAAAACAATGTTTTCTGGTTATAAAATGAACACAGCTTCAGGTCAGGCTCGGTGGCTCACGCCTGTAATCCCAACACTTTGGGATGCCAAGTTGGGCGGATCAGGAGGCCAGGAGTTCAAGACCAGCCTGGCCAACATGGTAAATTCCATCTCTACTAAAAATGCAAAAATTAGCCCGGCATGGTGGCGGGTGCCTGTAATCCCAGCTGTTCGGGAGTGAGGCTGAGGCAGGAGAATCGCTTGAACCCGGGAGACGGAGGTTGCAGCGAGCTGAGACCGAGCCATTGCACTCCAGTGTAGGGGGGAACCTCATAAGTGTTGAGACAGGAGCCAGAAGCCTCAGTCTATTTCCATATAAATAATGAAGAAGTAAGTAACTAAAAAGTAACCTTAGTAGTTATTATTCCTAGGAGATCCTAGTTATTCATAGGTGATCCTAATTCTTTTACTAATGCCTCTCAGGTCGGAAATGTGAGCCTGGGGTGACATTGTGAAAGAAATGACCCTAAGGCAAGACACTTTAAGCCACCTGTCACCCCCGTGCAAGGGCTGCTAGAGGGTGCCTGGGCTGTGCGGCAGCGTCAGTGCTGGGAAAGCACCCGCTGTTTAGCCAGCTAGGGAAGGAGACGTCCAAGATGGCCAAGGTGTCTTCTTCCTTGGGAGAGTTAGGAGAAAACTCCACTCCTCTGAGCTCCTGTGGTGGGCCTGACAGCTGTCAGGTAGACCCGCAGACATCCGGGGGCTTAATTGTCTCTATGTGACCCTGTGCTTCAGTGGTCACGTTCCATGTCCACTCTCATGTTGTGCTTTGCACCTGGTTCCTTTTTTCTTAGAAGAGATAATCAGTAAAAGTAATACAAATCCTAATATCTTTGTTCTTTCTTGACAAGTATGGAAAAAGTGCTGACGAATTGTGCTCCTTACCTCATCTTGGCTACCTGAAAGTCCTGGACCCCCATCCTTATGACACGTACTTGACCCTATCTCAGACCGCCAATGCCACGCCTTACCTACCCTGCCCCCAGCTTTGCACCACACACTACCTACCCTGACCCCAGCTTTGTATTCAATAAAAGTCAGAGCGTCCAGGCACTCGGGGCAACTGCCGGGCCCCACGATTTGGTTGTCAGTGGACCCCCGGGCCCAAACTCTCTTTTCTCTATCTCCGCGTCTCGTGTCTTTTATTTCTGCAGTTTCTCGTCTCCACACCAGCAGAGAGGGGCTCAACGGACCCTGTAGGGCTGGACCCTACGCTCCAGCCCGGGCAACAGGGCGAGACTGTCTCAGAAAAACAAGGGGTGAGGATGGAGCGGAAAAAAAAAGTAAAAGAAAAAGAAAAACATACAGATGAAAAAGAAGTTGGGGAACTGGGACTTAAACCCAGGTGTTAGATAGCTTAAATAACAGCAATTTATTTTCTCACAGTTGTGGGAGCTGGAGTCCAAGCTCAAGGTGCCAGCATGGTCAGTTTCAGTTTCTCTTCCTGGCCTGTAGAACCTTAATTACTTCCTTAGAGGCCCCATCTCCAAATATGGCCACTCTGGGGGTTAGAACTGCAACATATGAACTTTGGAGGACAAAATCACAGTGGCAGCACTGTCTGACACTAAACTCTGGGGAGATATAGTCACAAATTAGTTGAAACCTCTGCTTTGTTCTGACACTGTTTTGGGAAGTGTGTGTATGTGTGTGTGTGTGTGTGTGTGTGTGTGTAGGGGGGGAAGGAGGTGCTTAATTTGCTTCACTTGTTGGTCTGAAGCTTTAATCCAAATTGGGCTGCCAACTTTTCAGTCGTCCAGAAGCAGCACACCTCCCACAGGGCTTTGTTAGAGAACACTTGAAAGGGTTCCTGGATTTAGAAGTCCAGCTAAACTTTAGATGAGAAAGGAAAGAATTTGGAAGACGGAAGAAAAAAAAGTAATCCCACTCACCTCAGAAGCCATGACTCAGAAATAATGTCTTTTTTATATATTCCCCAAATCAGACATGGTTTGTTGGGAGGCCCTGCAGGTTTTTTTTTTTCTAGCTGATCTTAACAGGTAAGGGAAAGTTTCTTTGAAGTTCCTACAAATATGTGGTGATGCTGATGTGATTTATTTTTGTGGTCAGATGGTTTTGGTCCTGATCATTGATCTGAAGAAAGAATAAAGACTGTCGCCGGGCGCGGTGGCTCAAGCCTGTAATCCCAGCACTTTGGGAGGCCGAGGTGGGTGGATCACCAGGTCAAGAGATCAAGACCATCCTGGTCAACATGGTGAAACCCCGTCTCTACTAAAAATACAAAAAATTGGCTGGGCATGGTGGTGGGTGCTTGTAATCACAGCTACTCAGGAGGCTGAGGCAGGAGAATCGCTTGAACTCTGGAGGCAGAGGTTACAGTGAGCCAGGATCACAAGATTGTACTCAAGCCTGGGCAACAAGAGCAAGACTCCGTCTCCAAAAAACAAAAAACAAAACAAAACAAAAGCAAACTACAAAGGAGCTGCTGTTTTAAGCTCTTGGAGTAGTATTTAAACCTTGGTTCAGATCCCCTGACTTTTTTCTAATTATAAACAGGCAATTATTTCCAAAGTTAAAGGCAGTTTCAGCCTCCCAACTAGCTGGGATTACAGGCATGTTCTACCATGCTCGACTAATTTTGTATTTTTAGGAGAGACGGGGTTTCTTCACGTTGGTCAGGCTGGTCTCGAACTCCTGACCTCAGGTCAACCACCCACCTCAGCCTCCAAAGCACTGGGATTTTATAGGTGTGAGCCACCACACCTGGCCAAATTTTTTGTATTTTTAGTAGAGATGGGGTTTTACCATGTTGGCCAGGCTGGTGTCGAATTGCTGACCTCAGGTGATCCACTGGCCTCAGCCTCCCAAAGTGCTGGGGTTACAGGCATGAGTCACTGCGCGTGGCCTAATACCAGATTAATTTTTTTTAACTTTTTTATTTTTTGAGATGGAGTTTTGCCCTTGTTGCCCAGGCTGGAGTGCAGTGGCACGATCTTGGCTCACTGCAACCTCCACCTCCCAGGTTGAAGCAATTCTCCTGCCTCAGCCTCCTGAGTAGCTGGGATTACAGGCATGCACCACCATGCCTGTCTAATTTTGTATTTTAAGTAGAGATGGGTTTTTGCCATGTTGGACAGGCTGGTTTCGAACTCCTGACCTCAAGTGATCCACCCGCCTCGGCCTCCGAAAGTGCTGGGATTACAGGCGTGAGCCACTGTGCCCGGCCCCAGATTAATTNAAAAAGAAAAAAAAAGAAAGTCAAGAAAAGAAGAAAGTACCTTGTTCAAAAGCACTGCTCACATTGTCAGTAAGTTCTTTCTGTTTTGCTGAAAGAGAAAACCAATCTCTTAATTTTTCCACTGAAATAGACTCATAATATGAAGACAATATTTTGTAATC
Organism: Cebus imitator; assembly: GCF_001604975.1. Lineage (NCBI taxonomy): Eukaryota > Metazoa > Chordata > Mammalia > Primates > Cebidae > Cebus > Cebus imitator. The sequence continues at coordinate 442,481 of NW_016107734.1, read as the reverse complement.
TTGCTGGTTTGAACACAACAAAGAAGGAAGTTTGGATTTAAGAGTAAGCCTTCATAACCTTTGTCTCTCTATGTACCATGACAGCCGCTGCTGTTTAGCACAACTTTGGTTGACCCTCCTAACAATGTTTTTCTACCTACAAAAGGTCTGAGGAGCAATCACCAAGGCTTCTAAAATGGCTATAGAATCATTAAAAAAAAAAAAAAAGGCAAGGATATGCTTTGATTATCAACATGAAACAGTCTGAGTCTTCAAGATTTCAGCAAGGGGAAAATTAACATGCTGGGAACACCTATGAATAAAGCACAACAAAGTGTTTCCGGCAACCACCTGCAAACTGTAAGCCTTTCAGGAAAATGAAAACATTTACATTATGTTGTGTCGTGACAGAAGATGCCAAACAAAATAAAGAAGCAGCTATCTCATATTTCTGATTTCCTTGTTAGAAAATGAGGACTTTTCCAATAATTGCTTTTTCCAGACAGTCATTTATATGGTGTCTTCTTTCGAAGCACTGTCACATACACTATATCCCCAACGTAAGCAATGACAGGTACTGGGGAAATTAATGGAAGAGCTGGGAACAGAATCCAAGTCACTTGACTCCTGGTCCAGTGTTTGAAACTCGCCTCTCAGGTAGCAATGTGGTGTCCACAAAAGAACGGATTAGGAACCTGGAGGTTCTTAAGCCCTGATCCTAAAATTAACTAGCTCTATGCCCTTGAACATTCATTTTACTGGGGCTGTAGCAGGTACCTTACAGAAAAAAATTTAGGAATTAATCTAAATTAAGGTTAGTGAATTGCTCAAAGTCAAATGTTTACTATACGGCTAGCATAAGTGTTTTTTGTATATATATTTTTTTTTAGTAGAGAAGAGGTTTCATCATGTTGGTCAGGCTGGTCTCAAACTCTTGACCTTGTTATCCGCCCCCCTTGGCCTCCCAAAGTGCTGGGATTACAGGCGTGAGCCACTGCGCCCGGCCAAAATCCCGTCTTTAAAAAAAAAAAAAAAAAAAAAAAGATAAAGTTTGACTGGCACAGAGCCCTGTCCATTTGTTTTCATATTTTCTATGCTGATTTTGTGTCTCAATGGCAGAATAGCAGTTACAACATGTTGAAAAACGCGCGTTTTGAATGAAGAGACCTTCCAAACAGGCTTTGTGTGAGCAACATGACTGTTTATTCACCTGGGTGCAGGTGGGCTAAGGCCAAAAAGGGCATTAGCAAAGGGCAGTGGGATAGGAGTTAGTTTTATAGGTTTGGGTAGTTTTTTGGGGAGCGGGAGTGTTGCAGAGTAAGTTCAGTTACAGTGGTGGGGAGTAGGGGCAAGGAGTATACATTACCATAAGTTCAGTTACAATGACAGGGTTAGGTGAGAGGTATTTACATTATCATAATAACAGTTAAGATGGCAGTGTTGGGTGAGAGGTATTTACATTATCATAAGAACAGTTAAGATGGCAGGGCTGGGTGAGAGGCTTGTCCGGGGAAGCTCCCCCACCGGGGGATCAGGGACAATGGCGAACGCAGGCAGGGGGTGGGAGATATCAGACGGGGCAGGCAGGACTTCAGACTTTCAGGCTCCAGGCTTGCATTTGGAGACCTGACACAACTGAGACCATATAGTCCAGCATCCCCAGCCATTTTGGCATCAGGGAGTAGTTTCATGGAAGACTGTTTTTCCATGGATGGGAACGGTGGCGGGGGGGATGGTTTTGGGATGAAGCTATTCCAGCTCAGATCATCAGGCATTTCATTAGTTCTCACAAGGGGCATGCAACTTAGATCCCTCACATGCAGTCACAATCAGGTTCATGTTCCTATGAGAATCTAACGGCACAGCGGATCTGACAGGAGGCGGAGCTCAGGCGGTAATGCTTGCTTGCTTGCTCACCTGCCACTCAACTCCTGCTGTGTGGCCCAGTTCCTAACAGGTTGGAGACTCCTAATATAGTTCACAAAGCTGAAAATATTCACTGCCAGGCCCTTTGCAGAAAAAAGTTTTTGGATCCCTCTTTGTAGGGCCTCAAATTGGCCCCATCTCTACCTCTTCATCCATTAGCCTACATTGGGGTCATATATCAAGTGTCAGATGAACTGATCACCAAAGCTCTTGACTAGGCTGTGTTTCTTCCCACAGGACAAACTTTCCCATCCATTAATGCTTGAACCACAGGCTTAATTAAGACAATATAAATGGTTAAAGCTTATCTATTCCCAATTAGCAGAAGCCAGAAAAGAAATATACAAGAACTTTATTTTTGAAACTTTGAACTATTAACAATTAGAGCGGAATCTTCTTTAACTTGATCTTTTCTTCTATATTTGAAAAGTATCTCATCTTTGTCAAAATTTCCTTGGCTTCTTCAAAGTCATCTGAAAGAGACAGAGACATGGAAGTCAGGCTTCAGAATAAAACCAACTCTGATGACTAGGGAAGCCATATGTAAGTGGAGCTCTGTGATCTGGAGGGCCCATTAATCCTCAGTAAGTCAGAGCAATGAAGAGGGAGAACATCTGGACTGTTAAGGAGACAAAGAGATAAATGGGCTGGAGGGGTGGGTAAGGCCATGTGTACAGGATTCACATAAATTAGAGAAGTTGATTCTCTTCAGGACAGTCCCAAGGCATAATAAAGGAGTGGTGGGGCTAGGTGCCGGAGCTCATTCATACCTGCCATCCCAACACTTTAGGAGGCTAAGGCAGGAGGATGGCTTGAATTCAGGAACTGAAGACCAGCCTGGGAAACAAAGCAAGACCCTGTCTCTACCAAATAATAATAAAAAAATTAGCTGGGCATGGTGGCACGTGCCTGTAGTCCTAGCGACTCGGGAGGCTGAGGTGAGAGGATCCCTTGATCCCAGGAGTTCGAGGTTGCAGTGAGCAATGACTGCACCACTGTAATCCAGGCTGGGTGACAGGGTGAGACCCTGTCTCTTAAAAAAAAAAGTGGGGTGGCCGGGCGCGGTGGCTCACGCCTATAATCCCAGCACTTTGGGAGGCCAAGGCGGGTGGATCACGAGGTCAAGAGATCGAGACCATCCTGGTCAACATGGTGAAACCNGCACGCGCCATCATGCCCAGCTAATTTTTGTATTTTTAGTAGAGACGGGGTTTCACCATGTTGACCAGGATGGTCTTGATCTCTTGACCTCGTGATCCACCTGCCTCGGCCTCCCAACGTGCTGGGATTACAGGCTTGAGCCACCGCGCCCGGCTTGGCTGAAGTTTTAATATTTTTTTTAGAGATGGGGTTTCACCCTGTTGCCCAGGCTGGTCTTGAACTTCTGGACTCAAGTGATCTGCCCTCCTTGGCCTTCCAAAGTGCTGGGATTACAGGCATGAGCCACCATGCCCAGCCCTACCCTATAGATTTTAGATGTGCCAGCCCCCACAATTATGTGAGCCAATTCCTTAAAATAAACAAATATCTATCTATCTGTCTGTCCATCGTCCGTCCGTCCATCCATCCATCCATCCATCCTACAGGTTCTATTGAGAACTGTGATTGATAAACTATGGAATCCAGTGGACAACAAAGCAATATGGGATCATACAACCAGGGTTTCAATCTTTGCCAGCTGTACAGTTGCTGTGTAACCCTGGGCATTTCTGTTAACTTCTGAGGCCAATTTTCCTTGTTAGAGATAATAATAATATTTAAGTGTTATCACAGGTACAAAAGATCACTGCAATCTGCAAAATGTGATTACATTCTTGGTTTAAGGCTATCTTCCATAGCGTTAGAGATGTTGCAAGTTTAACCTCCAGACAAAATTGGTTTCACTATGAGCAAAACCAAACTAAAACCAAAATCCATACTGAATCACTAAGATGACCATTATGTATTTTTTTTTTTTTTTTTTGAGATGGAGTTTCACTCATGTTACCCAGGCTGGAGCGCAATGGCGCAATCTCAGCTCACTGCAACCTCTGCCTCCCAGGTTCAGCAATTCTCCTGCCTCAGCCTCCGGAGTAGCTCGGACTACAGGCGTGTGCCACCATGCCTTGCTTTTTCTGTTTTTAGCACAGAGGGCGTTTCAGTGTATTAGCCAGGATGGTTCTGATCTCCTGACCTCATGATCCACCCATCTTGGCCTCCCAAAGTGCTGGGATTATAGGCGTGAGCCACTGGCACCTAAGAGGAACCGAATTTTTAGGGGAAAGGTGGGGAGGGGAGACACTCAGGAGTTCCATTTTGGGCACTGTTGACATATATAAACTCCAAGGCACAGTCTTTCTTGTTCCCTGCTGTATCCTTAGTATCATGCACCAGTGATTGATTATTTGTAGTAGGCACACTGCAAATATTTGTGAAAGTATATAATTGAATATAGTCTAACAGAGAAACTTGGAGTCTCTTCTACGTGGAATGGTTAATTTTATGTGTCAACTTGGCTAGGCTATGATGCCCAATTGTTTGATGAAACACGAATCTATGCCAGGTGCACGGAGTCATGCCTGCAATCCCAGCACTTTGGGAAACTGAGGCAGGTGGATCACTTTGAACCCAGGAGTACGAAGCCAGCCTCGGCAACATGGCAAAACCCCATCTCTATAAAAGACACAAAAAATTACCCAGGCATGGTGGTGCATGCCTACAGTCCCAGCTACCCAAGAGGCTGAGGCGGAAGGATCGCTCATGGGTTGAGGCTGCTGTGAGCGGTGACTATACCACTGAACTCCAGCCTGGGTGACAGAGTGAGACCATGTCTCAAGAAAACAAAAACCAACTAGTTTAGATGATCTTGTAAAGGTCTTTGTAGGTGTGATTAACATTTACAATCAGTTGACTTTAAGTAATGGATGTTACTCTGCACAATGTGGGGAGAGGCCTCATCCAATCAAATAGAGGCATTAAATGCAAAAACAGTTTTTCTAGAAAGGAATTCTGTAACAAGACTCTAACACAGAAATCCTGCCTAGACTTTCAGCCAGCTTGTCTACCCTATAATTTTTTTGTGTGTGACAGGGTCACTCAGGTGGCAGTGCAGTTGCGTGATCTCAGCTCACTATAACCTCTGCCTCCCAGGCTCAGGTGATTCTTCCACCTCAGCTTCCTGAATAGCTGGGAACACAGGTGTGCACCACCATACTTGGCTGAAGTTTTTTTTTTAGACGGACTTTCACTCTTGTTACCTAGGCTGGAGTGCAATGGCGCGATCTCGGCTCACTGCAACCTCCGCCTCCAGGGTTCA
>NW_016107734.1:433555-435145 GCF_001604975.1 Cebus imitator | reverse complement strand
ATGGAGTTTCACTCTCATTGCCAAGGCTGGAGTGCAATGGCACGATCTCAGCTCACTGAAACCTTCGCCTCCCGGCTTCAAACAGTTCTCCTGCCTCACCCTCTGGAGTTGCTGGGATTACAGGCATGCCCAGCTCATTTTGTATTTTTAGTAGAGATGGGGTTTCGCCACGTTGGTCAGGCTGGTTTTGAACTCCTGACCTCAGGTGATCCACCCATCGAGGCCTCCCAAAGTGCTGGGAGTACAGGCATGAGACAAAGCATCTGGCCCAGAATAAGTGTTTTACAAGCTTTATCTCATTTAACTTAATCCCTGCAACAATCAGTACTAGTATTATTTCCCTTTACAGATGAGGAAATTGAGGCTCAGAGATATAAAGTCATTTGCTCAAGGTCACACAAAATCAGTAGCATGTTGTTCTCACTCCAGACCTTCATCCTGCCCTGCCGTCTAAAATTGTGTAGCTGAGCCCTCTGACTGTAATTTCTGAGTTTCTCTTCTCCCTGCCACCCAGCTCTAAGGCAGTCAACATATCACCAGCTGACAGTCCCCTCACCACAAATTCTATTTTACTGGTTCAAGGTCTTTTCTCATGATTATTTGCTCATTTAGTAAATACTAACCAAGTCCCCTTTAAACTCTATTCTGTGAGCTGAGGATGTGAGGGAAGCAAAAAGTGGACATGATTTCTCCTTCCGCAGAACTTCCAGTCTAATGAGGGAGGCTGATACTGATCAATTAATGTCACATAGAACAGCAAAGTTGTAACTGATTAGTCCCACAAAAGAGATAGCCAGCGGGGCGCGGTGGCTCATGCCTGTAATCCCAGCACTTTGGAAGGAAGAGGTGGGCGGATCACGAGGTCAAGAGATCAAGACCATCTTGGCCAACATGGTGAAACCCCATGTCTACTAAAAATACAAAAATTAGCTGGGCGTGGTGGTGCGCGCCTGGAGTTCCAGCTACTCGGGAGGCTGAGGCAGGAGAACTGCTTGAACCTGGGAGGGGGAGGTTGCAGTGAGCTGAGATCATGCCACTGTACTCCAGCCTGGTGCCTGGCGACAAAACAAGGCTCTGTCTCAAAAAAAAAAAAAAAAAAGAGAAAGCCACTACTAATGGTTAAAAAAGGCTTCTCTGAGGAAGTGATGATTGCCTGCAGATCTGAAGAAGGAGGGGTTAACTTCAATCGGGGAGAGGAGAGGAGAGTTTCAGGCACAAGCAACAGACCATAGGGTAGGAGGGTACCTAGTACAGATGAGGAATGGGAAGTGGTCAGTGTGGCTGGAGTGGAGGGGGCAAAATGGAGAGAAGCAGAGGTCAGGCCATGTAGGGCTCTGTGAGACATGCTAAAAAGTTTTAGAGTAGTGAGAAGCCACTTAAAGTTTTTTCTTTTTTTTTTTTTGAGATGGGAGTTTTGCTCTGTTGCTGAAGCTGGAGTGCAGCGGGGCAAACACGGTTCATTGCAGTCTCCACCTCCTGAACTCAAGTGATCCTCTTGCCTCAGCCTCCCAAGCAGCTGGAACTGCAGGGATGTGCCACCACATCTGGCTAATTTTTTTTTTTTTTTTGAGATGGAGTTTCACTCATGTT
>NW_016107734.1:419995-428829 GCF_001604975.1 Cebus imitator | reverse complement strand
AATTTAAAAAATGCAGTTGAGGCAAGTAATATTCACAGAGAATATTCAGAGAAAATTATATTTGTGCTTTGAGGCTAAATATCATTGGGTCCCTGGACTTTTTTTTTTTTTTCCCGAGACAGTGCAGTGGTACAATCACAGCTGACTGTAGCCTCGACCTCCAAGCCTCAAGTGATCCTCCTGCCTCAGCTTCCAGAGGAGCTAGGACTACAGGTGTGTGCCACCATGCCCAGCTAATTTTTGGATTTTTGTATAGAGATGAGGTCTTCTTGTGTTGCCCAGAATGTTCTTGAACTCGTGGGTTCCAGTGATTTGACCACCTCAGTCTCCTAAAGTGCTGGGATTACAGGTATGCGTCACCATGCCCGACCTCAAGCACTCTTCTGCTGAATAAAGGGGACATAGCTGTCCTATGCTATAATGGGCATTAGGATGTCATGCAGAGAAGGGTTGGGAAATCACCTTACAAGGTACAGTCCTCTGCTCAGGGGGGCCAGCAGGGTCTTATAGGCATCGTTCACCAGGGTTGAATGCTTCTCCGAGAAGTCTTTTTCAGTCTGTTAGTGGAGATGAAGATAGTACTATTACCATCCAAATCACAGTCTTTTTTCATTCAGGCTGGAGTGTGCAGTGGCACGATCTCAGCTCACTGCAACTTCCGCCTTCCATGTTCAAGAGATCCTCCTGCCTCAGCCTCCTGAGTAGCTGGGACTACAGGTGTGTGCCACTGGGCTTGGCTAATTTTTGTATTTTTAGTAGAGACAGGGTTTCACCATGTTGGCCAGGCTAGTCTCGAACTCCCGACTTCAAGTGATCTGCCTGCCTTGGCCTCCCAAAGTGCTGGGATTACACGCATAAGCCACTGCACCCAGCCCACAAAATTTTATAATATGCTGATAGGCAGGCACCTAAGGAAGTGGTTAAGTAGAGCTGGTGTGGGATGAGGTGCCTTTATATTCAGCTGATAGGTTTTAAGTTATCTGGGGAAGTCAGACAAAAGCTGTGAGTGAATGAGAGCTCTGGGTCTGGCAGGCTGGGGTCAGACTGCCATGGGCAGATAGAGCTGATTTTCCAGCTCTGTCCCTGATAATCACATAGCCACAAGACCACTGCCACCTGGTATGCACACATATTTGGGGATTATTGGGGTTGGCCAAGAAGCTACCTGAGACCTCTGGCTGAAGAAATCTGGGTGGACAAGACGCTGCAGTTGCTGGTACCTGTGCTGGAGCTTCACAGTATCAACTCTGAAGGAACAGTTGCTGGAAGGAAATTGGGAGATGAAATTTATGTGACAAATATTTAAAGATTTGTCTACCATGAGCCTGGTTCTTGCTTAGGGAGAAGATGCACTAAACATATAAACAGATAATTTCAAAAAGTAGTAGGTGCTATGAAGGGACACAGAACAGGGTCAGAGAGGGTAGCAGATGTAGTGGACAAAGAGATGGCATTAAGCTGAAATTAGAATGATGATGAGTAATCAAAGATCAGAACAAAGAGTCATCCAGGTAGAATTCCAAGAGCAACGATCTTGAGGTGAGAGCAAGACAGGGATGCTGAGGAACTTAAAAGATCAGTGTTATTGCAGCTCCTCATACATGTTCAGTGACTGGTGTGGGCAGATCCCATAATTAAGGGAAAGGGACATTCCTAAATTACACAGACAAAGATTCTTTGCTTGGCCAAACTTTAGTCAGATTTCTGGACCTTCTCCTAGGCCCGGCTGTGTGCTTTCTTGTATAATCCAGTTTTGGCAAAGAACCTTGCTAAGTCAGTTTAGCTACAATCCTCAATCCTCATATTTTATCACCTAGATCTCTGATTAGATTCTTCATCCTCTACCATTCTCCAGGAAGTGTCTGAGCACCCTGGCCTGTCTTTAGCAAGAATCCTTTTAGGTCGGTTTAGTCAGAATCCCGCTTACTCTGCTTCTTGGCTACAAATTCCCTCCTGGGCATGCTGTTTTTGGAGTTGAGACCAATCTCTCTCCCCCACTGCAGGACCCTATTGCAATGGTCCATCTACAAGATGGTCTTGAAGAAAGTCTTCCTTCAGTGCTTGAACTAGTGTTACTAATTTTTTTTTTTTTTAATACCACCCTATCTTTCCACAGTTCAGGTCCCTTTATCTCTGTCTCCCAGTTTATTTTAATCCAACCCCTTTCACTTTGTACTCCCAAAATCTATCCTATTTCCTTACCAGTTCAGCTGTGTCCACACTGCCCCATCTCTCCAAGATCCTCAGCCTCAGGGGAAAAAAACCCATGTATTGGACCCTCTCCCTCCAATTCTCACGTTTCCCTTAGGCCTCGCCCACAATATTAAGCTTTTCGTGCTTTAATCCCCAATCTTGGACCACACTTCTGCAGTCCTTTTTTTCTTTTTTTGAGACGGAGTCTCACTCTGTTGCCAGGGTGGAGTGCAGTAGCGCCATCTCAGCTCACTCTAATCTTTGCTTCCCGGGTTTAAACCATTCTCCTGCCTCAGCCTCCCGAGTAGCTGGGATTACAGGCGCGCACCACGACACCCAACTAATTTTTTGTATTTTTAGTAGAGATGGAGTTTCATCATGTTGACCAGGATGGTCTTGAACTCCTGATCTCAGGTGATCCGCCCGTCTCGGCCTCCCAAAGTGCTGGGATTACAGGCGCGAGCCACCGCGCCCGGCCTTCTACAGTCCTTTCTTAAAAACAACAACCCAACTTTAAACCTTCCAGACACTATCATTCAAGTCTTCCAGTCTTCCAGGTCCTGGCCCTCAAGTACCCTTTCCTCAAACTCCGCCCCTCGACTTCTCCTAACCTTTCTCGTCGGTACCGCCCCTCAAATCTCCCTCCACTGTAGCCTCGGCCCCCCTATTTCCTCTGACTTCAGTGCCCGCGTCTCCAGTCCCGTTCCTCTCCGTTCTCCACACCTCAATGCTGCCTCCCTCAGTCCCCGCCTCTCAATTTCCTCCTGAGAAATCAAGACACTTCACTAACGCCTGCTCTCCAGACCTCCGCCCCCCTATTAGTTCCGCTTTCTCTTCCGCAAGCCAGGTCCGCCCTCCCCTCTCGCAGGCCAGCCCCCGACGTCTCTCTCGCTCAGGCAGGTTTTCTGAAACCGTCGCTCGTACCAGTCCATGAGGCTGAAGTAGTCTCGAGTGGGGTCAGGTGCCTGCAGCGCTCGGCATTGTGGGCAGAAGAACCCGTTCTCCCGCCCAGGGCCCCCTGGGCTGCCGCAATTCCAACAGCGGGGAGAATTGCTTCCCGCCTGCGACGCAGCATCGCAGCTTAGCGGTCTCCTTCCGGGAACCCCTGTCGGCCAAAACCCCCACAGCCGGAGCAAAGCCCCAACTCTCCGCCGCCACATCTGGCCGGCGGCCTATGTAGCGGCGGTCACTCGTGGGGAAAAGCAGAGAGAGCGGCCAACCAGACTAATGCTGCTGATTGGCTGAGGAGTTGAGGGGGCGGGATCAACCGAGGGGAACCTGGGTTCTGAGTTCCGCTCTGCCTTCTAAACTACAACTCCCAGGAAGCATTGAGGCGACGCCTGACGGCCACATCTGCTGCTTTTCATTGGTCCGGCGGCAGGGGAGGGCATTTTGATTGGCTGAGGGTGGAGTTTGTATCTGCAGGTTTAGCGCCACTCAGCTGGCTGAGGCTGCGGAGAGTGTGGGGCTCCAGGTGGGCTCACGCGGTGAGTCATATGGGGAACTAATGTTGGGTGTTAGGTGGTTCGAATCCCATCCTCAGCGTTTTGTGCGAGGGGAGTCTCCTGAGCTTCGCTTTGTTTGTATTTTTGAGCTAAAGGGGGAGTGTGTGGGCGACTCTCTTCCTTTTTAGTAAATCATCCTCGAGGTGAAGTTCACTTCCCGTGTTACTTACAAGCTGAAACAGGCCTGAACGTACAGGATAAGAAGGAACAGAGTTGTGTTCTTCAATATCAGAACGAAGTTACTTTGTAAAAAGTTCTACAGATGTTTGTAATCATTGCCATTCTTTAGGTTCCATATCTAAAATACTTACAGAGAGGCCAGACTTAGCTACTGGGCGCTGCAGGAACTGGAAACGCACTGAGCTGTGTAGGATGATGTTCTGCAAGTGTCCTTAAGTGTATGGGTTGGGGTGGCCAGGAGTGGGTAGGAGGACATCAGTCCTCCTTCGGACTCAGGTTTTCTAGTTGAAAAAAAGATGCTGTTTCACTTGTAAGTCCTCTGGATTTTTTTTTAATTACTTATTTGTGATATAAAATATACGTATATGATTTGCCATTTGTACCATTTTAAAGTATACAGTTCAGTGATGATAAACACATATTCTTTTCTTTTTTTCTTTTTTGAGACAGAGCTTTGCTCTTGTTGCCCAGGCTGGAGTGCAATGGTGCAATCTTGGCTCACGGCAACCCCTGTCTCCTGGGTTCAAGCGATTCTCCTGCCTCAGCCTCCCTAGTAGCTGGGATTACAAGCATTTGCCACCACGCCTGGCTAATTTTGTATTTTTAGTAGAGACGGGGTTTCTCCATGTTGGTCAGGCTAATCTCAAACTCTGGACCTCAGGTGACCCTCCTGCCTCGGCCTCCCAAAGTGTTGAGATTGCTCCACCTAAGCTGGAGTGCAGTGGTGTGATCTTAGCTTACTGCAACCTCGTCTCCTGGGTTCAAGCAGTTCTCATGTCTCAGCCTCCCACGTAACTGGACTACAGGCACCAGCCACCATGCCTAGCTAATTTTTGTATTTTTAGTAGAGTTGCAGTTTTGCCATATTGGCCAGGCTGGTCTTGAACTCTTGACCTCATGTGATCCACCTGCTTCAGCCTCCCAAAGTGCTGGGATTACAGATATGTCCACCTGCCTCGGCCTTCCAAAGTGCTGGGATTATGGAAGTGAGCCACTGTGCCCGGCCTGCCCATTTCTTAGATTGGATTATTTGTCTTTTTGCAGTTGAGTTATTTCATCTCCTTATATATTCTGGTTATTCATCCCTTGTCAGATAGCTAGCTTCCCAATGTTTTTTCCCATTCTGTGGGTTGTCTCTTCACTTTGTTGATTGTTTCCTTTGCTGTGCAGAAGCTTTTTAGCTTGATGAAATCCCAGTTGTCTGTTTTGCTTTAGTTGCTTGTGCTTTTGAGGTCTTATGCAAAAAACCTGAGCTCAAACAATGGCCTGAAGCACTTCTCCAGGGTTTTTTTTTTAAAAGATGGGGTTTCACCATGATGGCCAGCCTGGTCTTGAACTCCTGACCTCAGGTGATCCCACAGCTCGGCCTCCCAAAGTGCTAGGATTACAGGCGTGAGGCACCATGCCCTGCCTTTCCAGTGTTTTCTTGTAGTAGTTTCATAGGTTTTGGGACTGGGCTTCTGTTTATAGTCCTGGAGTTTTGCTGCCCTCACTTTGATTTTTCACTCACTACTCTTCGTGGCTTTCCAATAATAATATCTCCCAGATAGCAAGCGTGGGTGGGTATGGGGAGTATTACATGCTTCACTTCACTTAATCCTCACCATCTGTCTACTTTTTTTCAGATGAGAAAACAGGCTTAGAGAAGTTGTGATCTACCTGAAGTCATGCACAGTTTGATGCAAGTGTCTGATCCGCTTGTCTCTAATCTCTCATAGCAACTTGTTGACACATTTTATCCAGTTGTCCTGTTTTGCTGAAAAAGCTGTGGGGAAGACTCAGCCTGGCTGAGGTAGTGTTAGACCAGAAGGCCCTGGAGCAGCTTACTCAGTTGTGGTATTGCCTTCCTGGTATGTTTTAAAGAAAACTCATCAGGATCTTTGTATCTTTTTTTTTTTTTCCCCCCCTTGAGACAGCGTCTGGCTCTGTTGCCCAGGCTGGAGTGCAGGCTCAATCACGGCTCACTACAGCCTCAACCTCCTAGGCTCAAGTGATCCTCCCACCTCAGCCTTCCAAGTAGCTGGGATTACAGTTGTATACCACCATGCCCGGCTAATTTTTTCTGTTTTCTGTAGATACTGGGTCTTACCATGGTGCCCAGGCTGGTCCCGAATTCCTGGGCTCGAGCCATTCCACCTGCCTTGATTACAGGCATGAGCCACCACACCTGGCAGAACCTTTGTATCTTGAAAGCTTTGTAAATACAGTCAGGGTGGGTATCCTAGTCCCTCCTTATTAACAATAGTAGTTTCAGTTACCAATGGTCAGCTGGGATCTAAAATATTAAGTGGAAAATTCAGAAGTTTTCATAAGAAATAATCAATTCAGGGCCAGGCTTGGTGGCTCATGCCTATAATCCCAGCACTTTGGGAGGCTGAGGTGGGTGGATCACCTAAGGTCAGGAGTTTGAGACCAGCCCGGCCAAAACAGTGAACCCCTGTCTGTACTAAAAAAAAGTATACAAATTAGCTAGGCATTGTGATGTGTGCCTGTAATTCCAGCTACTTGGAAGGCTGAGGTAGGAGAATTGCCTGAACCCAGGAGGTGGAGGTTGCAGTGAGCCAAGATCGCACCACTGCACTCCAGTCTGGGTGACTGAGTGAGACTGTCTCAAAAAAAAAAAAAAAATCAATAAGTGTTAAATTATGTGGTTTTGCAATGCTTTTTTCAAGTCACCCTTATATTTAATAATGGCCCCAAAGCCAAAGATGCTGGCAGTTTGGATATTGCAAAGAGAAGCTGTAAAGTGTTTCCTTTAATGAAAAGGTGAAAGATCTCAACTTAATAAAGAAAGAGCTGGGCACAGTGGCTCATGCCTGTAATCCCAGCACTTTGAGAGGCTGAGGTGGCTGGATCACCTGAGGTCTGGAGTTCGAAACCAGCCTGACCAACAGAGAGAAACCCTGTCTCTACTAAGAATAGAAAATTATCTGGGCGTGGTGGCACATGCCTGTAATCTTAGCTACTCTGGAGCCTGAGGCAGGGGAATCAGTTGAACATGGGAGGTGGAGGTTGCGGTGAGCTGAGTTTATGCCATTGCACTCCAGCTAGGACGACAAGATCAAAACTCCATCTCAAAAAAAAAAAAAAAAATGGAAAGAATTGTATGCTGAGGCTGGTAACATCTGTGGTAAGAACAATCTTCTATTTGTGAGATTGTGAAGAAGGAGAAAGAAAGTCGTGCGTAGTTTATATAGAGTTCTGTACTATCTGAGGTTTCAGGCATTCACTGGAGGGTCTTGGCTCTTATCCCCCTCTGATGGAAGGGACTACAATAGTATTGTTGACTGTGTTCTCTTGGAGTAGTAGTCTGAGTGTGGGGAGGAAGAGAATGTCCTCTCCCCACATTTTTTTTTTGTTAATCCGATTAAGTCAGCAGTGGACATTACTTTGGTTTTACTGGTGGTTCTGCTGTCAGAGTCTTGTTTTGTTTTCTGTTCTTTGGAGATAGGGTCTCACTCTGCCACCCAGGGTGGTGTGTAAGTGGTATGATCGTAGCTCACTGCAGCCTTTCCTGGGGTCAAGCAATCTTCCCACCTCACCTTCCCAAGTAGCTGAGGTCACAGCTGCATGCCACCATGCCTAATTTTCTTATTTTTTTGTGCAGAGGGGGTCCTACTATGTTGGCCAAGCTGGTATTGAACTTGTGGCCTCAAGTGATCCTCTTGTCTTGGTCCCCATAGTGCTGGGATTATAGGTATGAGCCACTGCACCCAGCCTGTTATGAGAGCCTACCTGTCCATCAGGTTAATTCTTTTTTTTTTTTGAGACGGAGTTTCACTCTTGTTACCCAGGCTGGAGTGCAATGGCGTGATCTCTGCTCACCGCAACCTCCGCCTCCTGGGTTCAGGCAATTCTCCTGCCTCAGCCTCCTGAGTAGCGGGGATTACAGGCACGTGCCGCCATGCACAGCTAATTTTTTGTATTTTTAGTAGAGACCAGGTTTCACATGTTGACCAGGATGGTCTCGATCTCTTGACCTCGTGATCCACCCGCTGCAGCCTCCCAAAGTGCTGGGATTACAGGCGTGAGTCACCGCGCCCGGCAGCTTAATTCTTTTTTTATTTTTATTTTTTATTTTTGAGATAGAGTCTTACTCTGTCACCCAGGCTGGAGTACAGTGGTGCAATCTCAGCTCACTACAATCTCTGCCGCCTGGATTCAAGCAATTCTCCTGCCTCAGCCTCCTGAGTAGCTGGGATTACAGGCGCCTGCTACTGCACCCGGTTAATTTTTGTTGTTTTAGTAGAGACGAGGTTTCACCATCTTACCCAGGCTGGTCTTGAACTCCTGACCTCATGATCCACCCACCTCAGTCTCCCAAAGTGCTGGGATTACAGGCATGAGCCACTGCGCCCGGCCCCATCAGACTAATTCTAAAACTAGGTGGGGAGACTCTGTTTTGGTCTCCAGTTTATAAAAGAATGGTTCCTGCAAGATTCCATCAAGGCAGGAAGGGCATTTAGGAGGCTGAAAAGATAAGCCCTATAGTTACTTAGCATCACAAAGGGACAGGTGGAGTTGTTTAGAACTGTCTTCCTTTGTGTTGTGCCTCATTAAGTAGTTGATTCCTTAGGTGTCAGGGAATCTAGATTGAGCAAACAGGTGTGTTTCCCTTTAGGCGCAAGCCTGAGGGGAAAAGGGTACTCAGACATTTTATGTAAATGGACCCTTTGGAGTAATGCAGCAGGTTATTTTACAATTTCTTTTGACTTGCTTCTGCTCCAAGTCACCTGATTCTTTGTCTTCTTGCTCTTTCCAAAAATCACAGATGCAAGCCGGGCGCGGTGGCTCAAGCCTGTAATCCCAGCACTTTGGGAGGCTGAGGCGGGTGGATCACGAGGTCAAGAGATCAAGACCATCCTGGTCAAAATGGTGAAACCCCGTCTCTACTAAAAATACAAAACATTAGCTGGGCATGGTGGTGCGTGCCTGTAATCCCAGCTACTCAGGAGG
>NW_016107734.1:417920-419455 GCF_001604975.1 Cebus imitator | reverse complement strand
AAAAAAAAAAAGAAAATACATTTAATACACCTAACATACGAAACATAGTTTAGCCTAGCCTACTTTAAATGTGCTCATAATGTAGCAGGAAGGGCCGCAAAACAAACTTCTGAAACACTGAACTGGAAAGGAAGGGGTGATTTATTCAGCCTGGAGCAGCTGCTGCATGGATGCCTAATAGCATAGTTGCCTAACAGCTGAGCTCCCCATCAGAGAAAATCCTTGCCCTTTTAAAGGCTTACAACTCTAGAAATTACATGTGAAAGGGTCTTGATCCATGAAGTGGGCATAGGGTATATGACTTAGTTGGGGGTTTGATAGGGTGCAAGTAAAAACAATGCCTTCCAGAAAGATTCCTCCAAGGCTGCGACCTATTGGAGTGTGATTAAGTGTGGCGCCTGGGTCTGCCAGCCTTTACTTCTAGTGAAATGCAATGTAGAAGTCTAGGGGGAAGGGCCCTTAGAAGCTTAAGAGGATTAAGGGTCTCCTTCCTCAAGAACATTTACATTTGGCTACAGTTGGCCAAAATTATCTAACACAAAAATTATTATCATTTTGTAGAGGTGGGGTCTCAAACACCTGCCCTCCAGCAATCCTTCCACCTCAGCCTCCCAAAGTTTTGGGATTACAGGTGTGAGTTGCTGCACCTAGCCTATTTTATTTATTTTTTAAATTTTGTTTTATTTATTTATTTTTGAGATGAAGTCTTGCTCTTGTTGCCCAGGCTGGAGTGCAATGGCGTGATCTCGGCTCATTGCAACCTCCACCTCCTGGGTTCAAGTGATTCTCCTGCCTCAGCCTCCTGAGTAGCTGGGATTACAGGCATGTGCCACCATGCCTAGCTAATTTTGTATTTTTAGTAGAGATGGATTTTCTCCATGTTGGTCAAGCTGGTCTTGAACTCCCGACCTCTGGTGATCTGCCCACCTGGGCCTCCCAAAGTGCTGGGATTACAGGCGTGAACCACCATGCCCAGGCTATTTTATTTATTTATTTTGAGACAGTTTCACTCCTATTACCCAGGCTGGAGTGCAGTGGCGCCATCTCCTGGGCTCAAGCGATTCTCCTGGTCTCAGCCTCCTGAGTAGCTGGGACTACAGGCGTATGCCACCACACCCCACTAATTTTTGTATTTTTAGTGGAGACAGGGTTTCGCTATGTTGACCTGGCTAGTCTTGAACTGACCTCAGGTGATCTGCCTGCCTCGGCCTCCCAAAGTTCTGGGATTACAGGTGAGCCATTGTGCCGCGTCACGTGGCCTATTTTATAATAAGGCATTAAATATCTCCCAGAATGATTGTATAAGGACTTGGAGGAAGTAGATTTCTTTTGAATTGTTTTCACAGAAAGTCTATAAAATTTGTTAAAATAGAAGCATCATTAAATTGACAACTATATATATGAAATTTAAAGTTAGTGGAGGCCGGGCGCTGTGGCTCGCGCCTGTAATCCCAGCACTTTGGGAGGCCGAGGCGGGTGGATCACGAGGTCAAGGGATCGAGACCATCCTGGTCAACATGGTGAAACCCCGTCTC
>NW_016107734.1:413431-416925 GCF_001604975.1 Cebus imitator | reverse complement strand
AAAAAAAAAAAAAAAAAAAAAAAAAAAAAACTGATCTGGTGACCATGATCTGGTGAAAAGCTCAGCCCAGAACTATAGGTCTGGACTGTTAAGACTTTTAGTTTTTGGAGAGCATGTTTGCCCTGGGTTTTTTTTCTTTTGCTGTTGCAGTATGCCCATCATTTTCTTTTTAAGTCTTGTGCCTTGAAACTCACCTTTCTTGTTGGACACTTCCTTTTTGAGGTCGTGATGTCTCGGGAGACGGATGTGGAGGCTCAGCAGTCCCATGGCAGCGGTGCCTATTCACAGCCCCAAGGCAGCACTCCCCAGTCCCAAGGCTTCTCCTCACAGTCCCAGGGCACATCCAGCTCTTCTACCAGCACCATGCCCAACTCAAGCCAGTCCTCTCACTCCAGCTCTGGGACACTGAGCTCCTTAGAGACAGTGTCCACTCAGGAACTCTATTCTATTCCTGAGGACCAAGAACCTGAGGACCAAGAACCTGAGGAGCCTGCCCCTGCCCCCTGGGCTCGATTATGGGCCCTTCAGGATGGATTTGCCAATCTTGGTAAGATCCTTTGTTATATAGTATGAAGTTTTGTTCAGAAAAACAGTTACAGAAAGTCGTTGTGTTACTGGTTGGGTGTTTGGCATGTTGAACAAATTATTGAACATCATGTATGAACAAGCAATGAAAGCATAAATTTATTGAAGTGGAAGGCAGTTGAAGCTAAAGTACACATCACAGAATGGGAGCAGGCCTGAGCAAGTGGCTGCGCATCCCTGGTAGCAAAGTCTTATGGGGTTCAAATACCCTCTAGAGGTCTCCCATTGGTTACATCCTATGTAAACGAAGGGCTGGCTCACAGCCAATTAGAGGCCAATCTAAGGCTGGTGTGGATTGGCGCCTTATGCAAATGAAAGTCCTAGAATGGACCAATCATAGGCTAGAATGCAAGTTCTTCCTTTTTATTTAGTTCCAGGAAAATTTTTTTTTTTTTTGAGACAGAGTCTTGCTCTGTCATCCAGACTGGAGCGGCTTGACTCACTGCAACTTCTGACTCCTGGGTTCAAGTGATCTCTCCTGTCTCAGCCTCCTGAGTAACTGGGATTACAGACGCGCACCACCACACGTGGCTAATTTTTGTATGTTTAGTAGAGATGGGGTTTCACAATGTTGGCCAGGCTGGTCTCACTCCTGACCTCAAGTGATCAGCCCACCTCGGCCTCCTAAAGTGCTGGGATTACAGGCATGAGCCACTGAGCTCGGCTGTTCAGGAAGTTTGTGTAAATTGGCAAATTCACACAAACCCTATTTTCCTGCCTTAGTTGCAGCAGAATGCTTGATCCACTCTTGGAATGATTCTGGAGTTTGAAGGTGATGAAAGGTAAAACTGAAGAGGCAGTGCTGGATATTGCACTGGCTGTTACCTGCTGTGGATTCCCTTCATTTATTCTTTCAACAAATATTAATTGGACATTTACAATGAGCTGTCCATCCAAGGATCTGAAGGTAGCTTTGGACCCTTTCCTTAGAAAAATGCAGATTCACGCAAACTTGCAAACATCACCTAATCACAAAAGCTTCACCAGTTAACCTTTGCTGTGGTTTGCCATGGCTTCAAGAATCAGAGCTGTTCAGAATAGAGATGGCTATTTGTTGACACTTGTTATTTGTTCTTATATGAAAATGGCCAACCTTGTGATTTAAATATGCTGACCCTTCCTCCTGGTTTCAATGGTAAGTCTTCCCTATGTGTGTTTTAAAATTGCCAGGCACGGTGGCTTACACCTGTAATCCCAGCACTTTGGGAGGCCAAGGTGGGAGGATCACTTGAGGCCAGGAGATCGAGACCAGCCTGGGCAACATGGCGAAACCTTGTCTCTGCTGAAAATATAAAAAGTAGCCAGGTGTGGCGACGGGTGGCTGTAATCGTAGCTAGTCAGGAAGATGAGACATGAGAATCACTTGAACCCAGGAGGGGGAGGTTGCAATGAGCCAAGATTGTGCCACTGCACTTCAGTTGAAATATGGTGTTTTTTTCCTTTCTCTTACATTAAGATGACCTCTTCACTAAACGAATTTGAACCTGACTTTAATAGGATAGAATATATTAATATAAAGAAATTAAGGGCTGATGTATCATTTTGTGTTTTGTCACTCACCATCCTTGTTTTATTTCACGTCCAATTTTGATGTCTTGAAAAAAACTGTGCAAAATGGAGAAACAGTATACCTGCATTCCACATATACAACTTTAAATTTAGAAGCCAACACTTGAAACTTTTTTTTTTCGTTTGTTTCAGACGGAGTTTCGCTCTTGTTACCCAGGCTGGAGTGCAATGGTGCGATCTTGGCTTGCAGCAACCTCCGCCTCCTGGGTTCAGGCAATTCTCCTGCCTTAGCTGCCCGAGTAGTTGGGATTACAGGCATGCGCCACTTGCCCAGCTAATTTTTTTGTATTTTTAGTAGAGACGGGGTTTCACCATGTTGACCAGGATGGTCTAGATTTCTTGACCTCGTGATCCACCTGCCTCGGCCTCCCAAAGTGTTGTGATTACAGGCATGAGCCACTGCACCCGGCCCGAAGCTATTTTTAACCCATTTAAAATATAGTTTTCAGGCTGGGCATGGTGGCTCACGCCTGTAATCCCAGCACTTTGAGAGGCCAAGGCGGGTGGATCACCTGAGGTTGGGAGTTTGAGACCAGCCTGGCCGACATGGGGAAACCCCATCTCTATTAAAACTACAGAAATTACCGGGGTGTGTCGGCAGGTACCTGTAATCCCAGCTACTCGGGAGGCTGAGGCAGGAGAATTGCTTGAACTTGGGAGGCGGAGGTTGCAGTGAGCTGAGATCACGCCATTGCACTCTAGCCTGGGTGACTGAGTGAGACTCCGTCTCCAAAATAAATAAATAAATAAAATAAAATGTATATGAGACTGGGGCGTGGTGGCTCACAACTGTAATCCCAGCTCTTAGGGAGGCAGAGGTGGGAGGATAGCTTGAGCCCAGGAGTTCCAGAGCTGCTGGACAATATGGCAAGACCTCATTCTCCACAAAAAGTGGGGGAAAGAAAAGACAAGTAAGCAAAGAGCCTGATAGGATGACCAGCATAAAGCATATGTTGAATAGAGGCTGTTTATTATTGTTACTTTTGAGACGAGTCTTGCTCTGTCACCCACGCTGGAATATAGTGATGCGATCTCGGCTCACTATAATGTCTGCCTCCCAGATTAAGTGATTCTTCTGCCTCAGCCTCCTAAGTAGCTGGGATTACAGGTGCCGCCCGACATGCCCAGCTAATTTTTATATTTTTAGTAGAGATGGGGTTTCACTCCTGACCTCAGGTGATCCGCCTGCCTCAGCCTCCCAAAGTGCTGGAATTACAGACGTGAGCAACTGTGCCTGGACTAATTTTTTTTTTTTTAAGTACAATTTCCATTTTATTTTTCTCCAGACAATAGTCTGTTTTCAGTCTTCAGTTCCTTACTTAAGTGGGGTTTTTTTTTTT
>NW_016107734.1:410138-412385 GCF_001604975.1 Cebus imitator | reverse complement strand
TGACCAGGATGGTCTCGATCTCTTGACCTTGTGATCCACCCGCCTCGGCCTCCCAAAGTGCTGGGATTACAGGCTTGAGCCACCGCGCCCGGCTTAAATGACAAATTTCTTAATGGCCTTGTCCTTGGGCACGCATCAGGTACAGTTCGTGCAGCGAATAGGCTGCATGTGGCCACAGCGCTTTTTGGCACTACTGATGTTTCTTTTCTTTGTCATCTTGGAGGCACAGACTGGAGAGGGGATGGCCTAATTATTTTTATCTTTATTTTTTGTGAGGACGGAGTCTCACCATGTTACCCTATATGATCTCGAACTCCTGTTGTCAACTGATCCTCCTGCCTCAGCCCCCCAAAGTGCTGGGATAAGAGGTGTGAGCCACCACACTCGGCCAGCTTTCAGTCTTTTATCACTAAGTATGATGTTAGCTGTGGGTCTTTTCTTTCTTTCTTTTTTTTTTTTTTTCTGTAGTAGAAATCTGAAGACCAAGCTGTGGATGTTTCACGAAAGTTCTTTCTGGCTGGATGCTCTGACGCATAAACTCTGTAATCTCAGTGCTTTGGGAACCTATGGCAAGAAAATTGCTTGAAGCCAGGAGTTGGAGACTATAGTGAGCTTTGATTGCAGGCCACAGAGCAAGACTGTCTCTAAATTAAAAATAAATAAATAAAATAAATAAAAGCTCTTTCTTAGGTTGAAGGGATTTCCTCCTATTCCTAGTTCTCTGAGTATTTTTTTAATTGTAAAAGGGTGTTGAGTTTTGCCAAAAATTGTTTCTCTATTATCCTCCATTCTGTTGTTACTGTGTATTATATTAGTTGGTTTTCAGATGTTAAACCAACCAAGCTTTCCTGGGTTAATTCTTATTTGATGATGTGTAACCTTTTTTATGTGTTGCTGGATTTAGTTTGCTACTGTTTTGTTGAGGATTTTTGTATCTATATTCGTAAGGGATATTGGTTTTGTAGTTTTATTGTGATGTCTCTGTCTGGTTTGGGTATCAGGGTATTAACTGGCCTCATAGATGAGTTGACAGTGTTCCCTCCTTTATTTCTTGGAAAAGTTTGAGAATAATTGGTATTAATCTTTACATATTTGATAGAATTTAAAATGAAGCCAGCCATCTGTTTCTTTTTTTCTTTTTTCTTTTTCTGTTTTTCTGTTGTTGTTGGTTTTTTTTTGAGACAGGGTCTCACTCTGTTTCCTAGGCTGGAGTGCAGAGTGGCATGATCACATTTCACTGCAGCCTTGACCTCCCAGGCCCAACTGCTACCTCAGCCTCCTGAGTAGCTGGGACAGGCATGTGCTACCACACATTGCTAATGTTTTTATTTTGATAGAGACGGGGTCTCCCTATGTTGATCAAGCTAATGTGAGAGTATCTGGGACTGCACTTTTCTTTGTAGTGGATATTTTGATTATTCAGTCGATTTTTTTTGAGACAGAGTCTCTCACTGTCACCCAGGCTGGAGTGAAGTGGCACGATCTTGGCTCACTGCAGCCTCTGCCTCCCAGGTTCAAGCAATTCTTGTGCCTCAGCCTCCAGAGTAGCTGAGACTACAGATGCGTGCCACTGTGTCCGGCTAATTTTTGTATTTTTAGTAGAGATGAGGTTTCACCATGTTGGCCAGGCTGGTCTTGAATTCTTGATCTCATGATCCACCTGCCTCAGCCTCCCAAAGTGTTGGGATTACAGGCATGAGCCACCTTTCCTGGCCCTTTTTTTGTGTATTTTTAGTAGAGATGGGATTTTGCCATGTTGCCCAGGCTGATCTCGATCTCCTGAACTTAGGCAATCCGCCTGTCTTTGCCTCCCAAAGTGCTAGTATTATCATTCAGTCTTTTCCCTTGTTATGGGTATATTCAGATTTTCTGCTTCTTCTTGTATTAGTTTTGGTAGTTTGTATCTTTCCAGGAGTTTGCCCATTTCACCTATGTCATTTAATATTGTCACACAATTGTTCATATTATTCTTTTTAAATCATTTTTATTTCTGTCAGATCATTAGTAGTTACCTTTCTCATTCCGATTTTAGTAATTTGAGTCTTGTCTCTTTTTTTCTTGTTTAATCTGTTTTAAGATTTGCCAACCTGTTGATCTTTTTAAGTAACTAATTTGGATTTGTTAATTTTCTTTTTCTTTTTCTTTCTTTTTATTTTTATTTTTATTTTATTTATTTTTTTTTTTGAGACGGAGTTTTGCTCTTGTTACCCAGGCTGGAGTGCAATGGCGCGATCTCGGCTCACCGCA
>NW_016107734.1:406280-409375 GCF_001604975.1 Cebus imitator | reverse complement strand
ACCATGTTGACCAGGATGGTCTCGATCTCTTGACCTCGTGATCCACCCGCCTCGGCCTCCCAAAGTGCTGGGATTACAGGCTTGAGCCACCGCGCCCGGCCTAAATTTTCTTATATTGAGTTAGCTTGGCCACCTTTCTTATGTCTGAGCCAGCTGCATTTCTGTTTCTTGTAAATTATCTCTTCATGTCCTTTACCCATTGTTCTACTGGACTGTGTATCTTTTTCGTTGATTTATAGGAACTTAACATTTATTAGGGAAATTAGTACTTTTCCTGATAGGAGTTACTAATATTTTCTCTAGTCTTTTTTGCAATGAACATTTAATTGCCTGCCGTGTGCAGTGTTCCAAGGGCTGGAGTTGTGCTGTTAAACAAGAGATCTCCAGCTGCCCTCCTGGAGGTTATGTTCTAATTCGGGGAGGTGGGGAGAAAATATACAAATAAGCAAGGTAATTTCCAGTTGTGGCCCATACTCTAAAAGAAATGCAACAGGATAACATTATGACAGCAGTTGAGTAATGCTTATGTAGAAAGCTGAGTGGGAGATGATAGTAGAGCCCAAAAGGCAGATCATATTGTGTAGATAGTATCTATATAAAAGGCAAGGTAGAACGAGCCATTCAGGTAGTTGGGGAAGAAGTGCTAAGACCAGAAAGTAGGCTGAACCCAGCACTCTTGGGGGTAGTGAAAGAAGGCCTGTAGGGCTGGGTGTCATGAGCAAGGGGAGAGGGGTGTGAGGTGGGGCTGGCATGGTGGCAGGGCCAGCCCCTAAACATCTGATAAGCCATGATGAAGTGTGCAGATTTTATGCTAAGTGTTGTGGAAAGCCTCAGGAAAGTAATAAGCAGGAAGTTACTGTATTGTATGAGTCATTAAAAATTACTCAAGAACTTTTAATGACTTTGTTATTTCATGGTTTTATATATATATGTATATGTGTATATATATATATACACATGTAACATTAGATTATTTTACAATATGTACTATATATTTATAATATATATTTGCATGTATATTATATGCATACTATATATTATATATTATGTAAAAATATAAATATATAATACATTATTTTATGTATAAATATGTAATTATATTTAAGGCAGCTTATATAATAAACATATGTATAATGCAAATTACATATAATAAACATTAAATAAATATTTAATATGTATATTTGTTTATTTTTTTGAGAAAAGTCTTGCTGTGTTGCCCAGGCTAGAGTGCAGTGGCAGGATCACCGCCCACTGTAACATCAAATCCTCAGGCTCAAGTGATCTTCCTGCTTCAGCCTCTTGAGTAGTTGCAACTATAGGCATGTAACCACCACATCTGGTTAATTTTTTGAAACGGTCAGGTCAGGTGTATTGCCTCACGCCTGTAATCCCAGCACTTTCGGAGGTTGAGGTGGGCGGATCACAAGGTCAGGAGATCAAAGCCATCCTGGCCAACATGGTGAAACCCCATCTCTACTAAAATATAAAAAATTAGCTGGGCATTGTGATGCACGCCTTTAGTCCCAGCTACTTGAGGGGGCTGAGGCTGGGGAATTGCTTGAACCCAGGAGGCAGAAGTTGCAGTGAGCTGAGATTTCGCCGGTGCACTCCAGCCTGGTGACAGAGCAAGACTCTGTCTCAAAAAAAAAAGGAAACAGAGTTTCATTCTGTCACCCCCAGGCTAGTGTGCAGTGGCACTGTCTCAGCTCACTGCAGCCTCAACCTCCCAGGCATAAGCGATGCTCCCATCTCAGCCTCCTGAGTATCTGAGGCCACAGGGACCCACCACTACACCGTGCTAATTTTTTATTTTTTGTAAAGATGGAGTTTCACCATGTTGTCCAGGCTAATTTTTAAATTTATGGTAGAGATGGGTGCCCCCTGTGTGCCCACGCTGGTCATGAACTCGGGGTCAAGCGATCCTCCTGCTTCAGCCTCTCAAAGTGCTGAGATTACAGGTGTGAGCCACTGCCCCTGGCCATGTGATTATAGATAAACTGCCATTGGTTAAACTTGTTGGTAAATGTTGTTTTTTGCCTCCTAATTTTTAATGTTATAAAATCTTGATAAGCAGATTCATCATTCTGATTGCCTTCTTAGGCCATTTTCCTACAAGTAGCGTTTATGAGCAATTTTTAAACACGTTTGTTACATGAAATTCAACAGCCCTCTGATGCATGCTTTTGTATTACAGAATGTGTGAATGACAACTACTGGTTTGGGAGGGACAAAAGCTGTGAATATTGTTTTGACGAACCACTGCTGAAAAGAACAGATAAATACCGGACATATAGCAAGAAACACTTTCGGATTTTCAGGGTAGGTGACAAATACCCATGTATTTAGGAGAGCTGGTAATCTATTCATTGCTTTTAGGTATTTTCCCACTATACATCTGTGCTTTTAAAAGTTTGAAATAAAATGTTCTCTATTATAGGAAGTGGGTCCTAAAAACTCTTACATTGCATACATTGAAGATCATAGTGGCAATGGAACCTTTGTAAATACAGAGCTTGTAGGGAAAGGAAAACGCCGTCCTTTGAATAACAATTCTGAAATTGCACTTTCACTAAGCAGAAATAAAGGTAATATCATCTTATGGTTACTGATTTTTTTTTTTTTCAGTTCCACATAGGAGAAAAATTTGTCATATCCTTACAGAGTGTGGTTTAAGTGAGTAATGATGAGTAAGTTAGCATTCAAGATTCAACTTCTTTGTCATAGTTGCATTATTAAATTATGAAAAAGTTCCATCCAGACAGATTTGTTTTGTTTTGTTTTGCTTTGAGATGGAGTTTTGCCCTATTGCCCAGGCCGGAGTGCAATGGCACAATCTCAGCCCACTGCAACCGTCACCTCCCGGGTTCAAGTGATTCTCCTGCCTTAGCCTCCCAAGTAGCTGGGATTACTGGTGCCCGCCACCACATCCAGCTATTTTTTGTGTTTTTAGTAGAGACAGGATTTCACTATGTTGGCTAGGCTGGTCTTGAACTCCTGACCTTGAGGTAGAGGTTGTAGTGAGCCGAGATCATGCCACTGCACTCTAGCCTGGGCAACAGAGTGAGACTCTCTCCAAAAACAACAACAACAAAATT
>NW_016107734.1:403140-406100 GCF_001604975.1 Cebus imitator | reverse complement strand
GAGACGGGGTTTCACCATGTTGACCAGGATGGTCTCGATCTCTTGACCTCGTGATCCACCCGCCTCGGCCTCCCAAAGTGCTGGGATTACAGGCTTGAGCCACCGTGCCCGGCTTTTTAGACTTTTTTTTAGCTACAGCCCAAATAATGGAGAAAAAAGGTATTTTGTTTAGAAAAATGCTATTTATCTAACTTTACAAATATGTTGAATGTACTTTGCACTACAAAATACTTAATACCAGATATGTAAAAGTATAAATGGCGAGAGATGCTAATGCCAATGTCGTGATACTGATGGCCTTATTTTCATTGGGACGTTTACTTGCCTAGACCATTTTTCTAGGCGCAGACTGATTGCTTTCTGATTCTGGGCCTGTGGAAATCTGCATGGGCATTTTATACTGGTGTAGTCGTTTAATCTTCTGAGGTCAAGGAATATAAATAATGTTGTGTTACGGATTTCCTGTACTACCATTAGAGTGATGCTTATAGTTCCATTGAAGCATGAAATTTGACTATCATTTCTCTCAAGGGTTTTACAATATGTATTAGCCTACTGAACTGATTTCCTTAAGTTTACATGTTAAATGTAATAAAGAATTCTTATATTCCATATGACTATTAAATTTTAGAGTCAGTGCTCTTCTCTTGTGAATAAATTAACGAAATCCGTTTTTACTCTTTTTTTCCTTAGTTTTTGTCTTTTTTGATCTGACTGTAGATGATCAGTCGGTTTATCCTAAGGCATTAAGAGATGAATACATCATGTCAAAAACTCTTGGAAGGTAAATTATTTTCTTATATAACTGCACTTCATTTTTTCCCTGTACATTTGTGATTGGTAGTTTCTCATTTCTGATTTCCTTCCTTCTTTCCTTCCTTCCTTCCTTCTCACTCTCCCTTCCTTCCTTCCTTCCTTCCTTCCTTCCTTCCTTCCTTCCTCGCTTTCTCTTTCCCTCTCTCCTTCCTTCCCTCCTTCCCTCCTTCCTTCCCCTCTCTTCCCTTCCCTTTTCTTCTCTTCTCTTCTTTTCCTTTCTTTTCTTTTCTTTCACTGAGTTTTGCTCTCATTGCCCAGGTGGGAGTGCAGTGGCGTGATCTTGTCTCACTGCATCCTCTGCCTCCTGGGTTCGAGCAATTCAGCCTCCCGAGTAGCTGGGATTACAGGAACATGCCACTACACCCAGCTAATTTTGTATTTTTAGTAAAGGCAGGGTTTCTCTATGTTTTTGTCAGGCTGGTCTTGAACTCTCAACCTCAGGTGATTCGCTCGCCTTGGCCTCCCAAAGTGCTGGGATTACAGGCATGAGCCACCGCACCCTGCCATTCATTATTTATTTATTATTATTATTATTTTAAACAGATTTTTGCTCTTGTTGTGCAGGCTGGAGTGCAATGGCGCAATCTTGGCTCACTGCAACCTCTGGCTCCCAGGTTCAACCGATTCTCCTGCTTCAGCCTCCTGAGTAGCTGGGATTACAGGTGTGCACCACGACGCCCAACTAATTTTGTATTTTTGGTAGAGACAAGGTTTCTCCATGTTGGTCAGGCTGGTCTTGAACTCCTGACCTCAGGTGACCTGCCTGCCTTGGCTTCCCAAAATGCTGAGATTTTTTATTTTTGTTTTTGTGAGTTATTGCATACAGTCATTTTAATGTATTTTTATCTTATTTCTTCATTTTTTATTTTTATTTTTTTAGAGATGGGGTTATACCATGGTGGCCAGGCTGGTCTTGAACTCCTGACCGCTGGTGATCCACCCGCCTCAGCCTTCCAAAGTGCTGGGATTATGGGCATGAGCCACAGCCCGGTCTATTTATTTCTTTGTGAGACAGGATATTGCTCTGTTACCCAAGCTGGAGTGTAGTGGCATGATCAGAGCTCACTGTGGCCTTGATTTCCCAGGTCAAGGGAGATCAGGCATTCAGCACCATGCATGGTTAATGTGTGTTTTTGTTTTTTAGAGATGAGGTTGTGCTGTGTTGCCAGGGCTGGTCTTGAACTCTTGGGCTCAAGCTATCCTCCTGCCTCAGCCTCCCAAAGTGCTGGGATTACCGGCGTGAGCCACCACACTCAGCCAAATATTTCTTTTTTTATTTCCTTTGTGTGTGTGTGTGTGTGTGTGTGTGTGTGTGTGAGAGAGAGAGAGAGAGAGAGAGAGAGAGAGAGAGTCTTGCTCTGTTGCCCAGACTGGAGTGCAGTGGCACAATCTTGTCTCACTGCAACCTCCATCTCCTGGGCTCCAGTGATCCGTTCACCTCAGCCTCCCAAGTAGCTGGGACTATAGGCTTGTACCACCACACCTGGCTAATTTTTGTATTTTGTGTAGACATGGGGGTCTCTCCATGTTGCCCAGGCTGGTCTTGAACCCCTGACATCAAGCAATCCACCTGCCTCAGCCTCCCAGTGTGCTAGGATTACAGGTGTGAGCCACTGCACTTCGCTGGGTGTATAGTATTTCGTTATGTATATGTACACCACATTTACTTTGTTCATTTGTTGATGGATGCCTAGGTTGCTTCCCTGTCTTGGCTATTGTGAATAATGCTGAAATGAACATGGGAGTGCAGATATCTCTTCAGCATACTGATTTAAAAATTTTTTTGGATATATATCTAGAAGTGGGATTGCTGGATCATATGGTAATTATAATTTTAGTTTTTTGAGGAACCTGCATACTATTTTCCAAAATGGCTGTACCAATTATATTCCCACCAAAAATTTACCAGTGTTCTTTTTTCTTCACATCCTCTTCAACACTTGTTAATATTCATTTTTTTAATAATAGCCATTCTAACAGGCTTGAGGTGATATGTCATTGTGGTTTTAATTTGCATTTCTCTGTTCATACATCATGATAGGTATATTATTGATGTGTTTGATAATGATTAATTTAAATTAACTATTTTGCCTCATGAATTTTATTGGTGATAATTTTTTTTTTTTTTTTTTTGGACAGAGTTT
>NW_016107734.1:400910-402208 GCF_001604975.1 Cebus imitator | reverse complement strand
GATCTCTTGACCTCGTGATCCACCCGTCTCGGCCTCCCAAAGTGCTGGGATTACAGGCTTGAGCCACCGCGCCCGGCCTATTTTAATATCATTATTTTTGAGACAGACTTTTGTTCTTGTTGCCCAGGATGGAGTACAGTGGCATGGTCTCAGCTCACTGCAACCTCCGCTTCCGGGGTTCAAGTGATTCTCCTGCATCAGCCTCCAAAGTAGCTGAGATTACAAGCGCCCGCTGCCACATCGGGCTACTTTTTTTTGTATTTTTAGTAAAGACGGGGGTTTCGCCATGTTAGTCAGGCTGGCCTGGAAGTCCTGACTTCAGGCGATCCACCTGCCTTGGCCTCCCAGAGTGCTGGGATTACAGGCGTGAGGCACTGCACCTGGCCCTATTTTTTTTTTTTTTTTTCAGTTGCAGAGATGAGGTCTTGCTATGTTGCCTAGGCTTGTCTCTAACTCCTGGGTTCAAGTCATCCTCCTGCCTCAGCCTCTGAAAGTGTTGAGATTTTAGGTGTGAACCACTGCACTTGCCCAAGACGCTTTTATATTAATCCATTAAGTAAACTTGTTACATGTTAAGATGAGTAACATTTTCTATGAAAAATAATTACTAAAAAGATTAGTGAGAAGAGAGGCACTGTTTGACATTTTTGCAATTTTTTTGACATCTGGCTAGTTAGAACATGACTAGATTCTGAAATTTGCTTCTTCATTCAGTCTGTTATGATGTCACATGCCACGTAGCCTCTGGAAAACTCCATACTTATGAGCTAATGCGAATGGAAAACACAAATAATGTGTTAGTATTATTCTGAACATAGTTTGGCTTTATGGATGCCCTGCAAGGTCTTGGGGTCCTTGGGGTTATCCAGTCATACTTTGAGAACCATTTTTTAAGGAAAAGTATCAGGGTATTGTTACTACATTGCAAAATGCTCTTCATCCCACTTGCCTTCTCACAAAGATCTTTCTCCTGATATTTTTGGAAACATGAAAGTATAAAGTGCATAAGTAGTGTGGCTGGGCGAGGTGGCTCACGCCTGTAATCCCAGCATTTAGGGAGGCCGAGTCAGGTCGATCACCTGAGGTCAGGAGTTTGAAACCAGCCTGAGTAACATGGTGAATCCCCGTCTCTACTAAAAATACAAAAAATTAGATGGGCATGGTGGCGGGCGCTTGTAATCGTAGCTACTTGGGAGGCTAAGACAGGAGAATCGCTTGAACCTGTGAGGCGGAGGTTGCAATGAGCCGAGGTCATGCCACTCCACTCCACCCTGGGCAAAAGTTTGACTCTGTCTCAA
>NW_016107734.1:398004-400110 GCF_001604975.1 Cebus imitator | reverse complement strand
ATAAATGTATGAGGCTGGGTATGATGGCTCATGCCTGTAACCCCAGCACTTTGGGAAGCTGAGGTAGGTGTATGGTTTGAGTCCAGGAGTTTGAGACCAGCCTGGGCAACATGGTGAAATCCTGTTTCTAGAAAAAATAGAACAAGTTAGCTGAGCGTGGCAGGTTGTACCTGTAGTCCCAGCTACTTGGAAGGTGGAGGTGGGAGGATTACCTGAAGCCAGGAGGTGGGTGATAGAGTGAGAGCATATCTCAGGAGAAAAAAAAGAAGAAATGTATGGAATTCAATGTTTTTCTGAGGGAGAATTTAATAAAAATTCTCTAACTTGTGGCAGATGACAGAAACTCAACTCAAATGAGTCAGGTAAGAGAAAAAATTTACTGGCTTTTGTAACTGGGAAATACAGAGGCAGGCGGGGAATGGTGGCCCACTCCGGTAAGCCTGGTACTGTGGGTGGCTAAGGTGAGTGGATTACTTGAGTAGTTTGAGACCAGCTTGGCTGACATAGTGAAGCCCCTTCTCTACTAAAAATATACAAATTAACTGGGTGTGATGGCACATGCCTGTAGTCCCAGCTACTTGGGAGGCTGAGGCAGTAGAATTGCTTGATCCCGGGAGGCAGAGGTTGGAGTGGGTAGAGATGGCACCATTGCACTCCAGCCTGGGTGACAAAGCGAGACTCCATCTCAAAACAAACAAACAAAAAACAGGCAACTCTAACTTCAGGCATGGCAGGATCTAGGAGGTATTAGGCTTTACTCTCTGGTCTTTGAGTTTTGATGGTCTGTTTGACTTTATTGTTGACTGCATCCAAGAGCTCCCACAGTGTCACCAGGGCTCTAGCTCCATCTACTGAATCAGCTGTTTGTTGCCTTACTATAGAATTGTTCTCTCTATGTGGCAGGAAAAATGGCTACCAAGGGCTGCAGACTGATAATCTTCTTTGTCTAGAAACTATAGCAGAGAGGCTGGGCGCAGTGGCTCACACCTGTAATCCCAGCATTTTGGGAGGCCAAGGAGGGCAGATCACAAGGTCAGGAGATTGAGACCATTCTGGCTAACACAGTGAAACCTTGTCTCTACTAAAACTGCCAAAAATAAGCTGGGCATGGTGGCATGTGCCTGTAGTCCCAGCTACTCAGGAGGCTGAGGCAGGAGAATTACTTGAACCCGGGAGGCAGAGGTTGCAGTGAGCTGAGATGGAGCCACTGTATTCCAGCCTGGGCATCAGAGTGAGACCTTGCCCATTTTTAAATTGCAGGTTGTTTTTTTTATTGTAGAGTTCTAAGATTTCTTTATCTATTGTGGATATAAGCTTTTATCAGATATATGGCTTGCAGCTGGGCGGCTTGGCGGCTTGGCATGGTGGCTCACACCTGTAATCCCCACACTCTGGGAGGCCAAGGAGGGCAGATCACCTGAGGTCAGGAGTTCGAGAACAGCCTAGCCAACATGGAGAAACCCCATCTGTACTAAAAATACAAAATTAGCTGGGCACAGTGGTGCATGCCTGTAATCCAGCTACTTGGGAGGGTGAGGTAGGAGAATTGCTTGAACCCGGGAGGTGGAGGTTGCAGTGAGCTGAGATTGCACTCCAGCCTGGGCAACAAGAGCAAAACTCCATCTCAAAATAAATAAATAAATAAATAAATAAATAAATAAATAAATAAAAAAAAACAACAAACAACAACAAAAAAGGTAAACCAAATTATCATGTGACCCAGAAATTCTCCTTTTATGTGTATACATTTCCCAATTTTAAAAACAAGTATTGAGGTCAGGCATGGGCTTACACCTATAATCCCAGCACTTTGGGAGGCTGAGGTGGGTGGATCACTGGAAGTCAGGAGTTTTAGACCACCCTGGCCAACATAGTGAAATTCTGTCTCTATTAACAATTTTACACTGGGCGTGGTGGCTCACGCCTGTAATCCAAGCACTTTGGAGGTCAAGGTGGGTGGATCACCTGAGGTTGGGAGTTCAAGACCAGCCTGACCAACATGGTGAAACCCCATCTTTATTTAAAAAAAAATTTTTTTTTAAAAATTAGTCTTGGCCGGGCGCGGTGGCTCAAGCCTGTAATCCCAGCACTTTGGGAGGCCGAGGC
>NW_016107734.1:394145-396861 GCF_001604975.1 Cebus imitator | reverse complement strand
GGGGTTTCACCATGCTGACCAGGATGGTCTCGATCTCTTGACCTCGTGATCCACCCGCCTCGGCCTCCCAAAGTGCTGGGATTACAGGCTTGAGCCACCGCGCCCGGCCTGTGTCAGTATATTTAACACAATAAAAAAGATGTCTTGGTAAACCTGTCAACTTACCCCTTCAAAACCCACAATAGTTAGAATAGTCTACTTCGTAATGGGTAATTGATGCTCTAATAGCCATCATCTTGGGCTGACCCAAGCTTTGGTGGACAGATCCTACTCAGGATTAAGTGTGTTTTGGGTGATAGCTTGGATAGCATTCCTCCTCTATGAGTAGTATCCCAATTAACTGCAAATCTCTGTGAGAGGTTGCTGATAGTAGGCTAATTGTGTAATACTTTTGGTTTCTTAGGTAATCTGATTTGATTTAAAGTGCAGTTCATGCTGTCAACTGCTTATGCACTTCCTTTGAAGACAGAAAATAAGAAAGAAAGAAATGTATCCGTTAAAGTTATTCATTTGCAGAGTCTGTTTACTGTTATTTGTTTAGCGCACTCATTTTTGACCAGGGAGGACCATTTCTAGTTAATGTTTTTCTGACCTCTCACATAGGTAATTTCTCTCTCATTTTTTTCTTAGTATCTTTCTGGGAATTTCACAATCCAGGGCTGCAGTAAGACTCATGTTTGTATCACTCAGCTCAAAAGTGGAATTTGGAGCTGACTTAGTGTTGTTGGCTGTTAAGCCCTTGACATTTTACATTGGTGAAGTTCCACTGTGTCCTCTGCAAACAGGGACAATGGAAGGGTTGTTAGATGGAATGTCTGTAAATTGTAATACTTGAAGCAGCGGACTCAGGAGTGGTGGGTCTCATAATTAAAAACATTCAGACAATCACTGTCTTTGTTTTTCCCTCTAGTGGTGCCTGTGGAGAGGTAAAGCTGGCTTTCGAGAGGAAAACATGTAAGAAAGTAGCCATAAAGATCATCAGCAAAAGGAAGTTTGCCATTGGTTCAGAAAGAGAGGCAGTAAGTACCAATAAAAAGCTGCTCACCTTGTGTTGACACTTCTTCATAACTTCCCAAAATAATCTTAGATTGATGATCTTCAATCTCAGGAACAACTCCCTGCTTAGATGGATGAATTTGTGAGTATCAAAGAACATGGAAAATTTGGAGGCATCTTTGATTAATCTAGAAACTTTTACTTATAGACAATTTGGTTCCACAAGTATTTAATTGTACATAATAATGAGCATAGCAGGAAGTTTTTTTTTTTTCTCCTTCCAAGTTCAAAGTTGTTAAAAGATTGTTTTTACAACAAATGACAGGAAATTAGAGAAAAAAATTCAGCCATAATCCCCACTGTAACCCCACAGCTGTTTTCAGTTTTCCTTTTCCTCCTAGTTTTTGTTCAGATGAAATCGTGTTTTTAGATGGTTGAAATCATCTTGTATATACAGTTTTGTATTTTGCTTTTCCACAAATGCATTATGGCAAAAACTTTTCCTTAATACATCCTTTTTGATGACTGATTTTTCATATCATTTACTTTATTGTAATTTATTTAACAATTTCTCTGCCTGACCATTTAGGTAATTTCTTATTCTTTGCTGTTCTGGGTAATATGGCAGTGAGTATCCTTGGTTTATGGATTAGCCATAGATTTTTAAAATTTTAATTAAATCATTGACATAGTTTTTCTTTATAGCAGCTGTTTACTACTTTTTTGTAATCCACATTTACTGTCTGGGAGAGATGGCCAAATGCATTGGTCTGTCCACATGTG
The DNA here is from genome assembly GCF_001604975.1 of Cebus imitator. Taxonomy (NCBI): domain Eukaryota; kingdom Metazoa; phylum Chordata; class Mammalia; order Primates; family Cebidae; genus Cebus; species Cebus imitator. Next base: position 395,082 of record NW_016107734.1, on the reverse strand, counting down.
ACTCAACAAAGTAATGTAAAACACAGCCCCTAATCACATTTTCCTTTGCGGCCAGCTGTTTCTGGCTATTATACTTTCACATTCTTTAAAGATCAATTTTTCCCCCCCAGACAATGCCATTCTCACATGGCAAGAAGAATTTCCTTTTTGTGTTCACTTTGTTATAGATCTTTCCCCTGCGATTCTAAGATTTGTTTCCCATTTTGAGGAGAAGAAAATACCAACTAGATTGTTAAAAACTGGGAGTAAAATTTTACTTTTTGATTTCATTCCTTGAATCAGATTGGACTCTTTGTGACCATTTTATTATCAGAATATGCCCTGACTTGGTAATGAGTTTAGTGGCTTACAGGAAGAGGCAGGCTCTTAAAATTAAACATCTGAGTTTCTTAGCTGAAGTTCATTTTATATAAATATGTAATTCTATCTCCTCTTTGCTTGCGGAGGGTGTAGCCCAGGAAGTTGAGTTACTTGATTCATCCTTTTGGAATTGTAACAGAACAACTTTAGTACCCTGAAGCCTCCTCTTGTCAGAGTTTCAGAAAATATGTGAGCCTGCTGTTGAAGTTGGAACCTGTATCTGCTCTATTAGCAGAAATTTGAATTAACATTTTCCTTATACAGTTTAATTGAACACCTTCTTGTCCCATGTTTTTTGTTTATCATTTTAATGAATTTAAATAGTTCCATAGCTAATAAGTAGGGTCGACGAATTATACATGAACACAGTGGAAACACACTTGTTTCTGACTGTGGAGACTGAGGCAAGTGCATTCTGTCTTCTGAGCCTTGTTTGCCCCATCTGTAAGATGGGGATAATTGTAGAATCCCCTTCAACCAGGGGAATCTGAGGCTCATGAGACATGATCTCTGTAAAGAAAGAGCTTGGCACAGGATCTGGCCATTTATTTATTTATTTATTTTTTTTTTTGAGACG
>NW_016107734.1:375097-393930 GCF_001604975.1 Cebus imitator | reverse complement strand
CGGGGTTTCACCATGTTGACCAGGATGGTCTCGATCTCTTGACCTCGTGATCCACCTGCCTCGGCCTCCCAAAGTGCTGGGATTACAGGCTTGAGCCACCACGCCCGGCCTGGCCATTTATTTAAATAAAGAGCTTGGCACAAGGCCTGGCATTTATTGAATGCTTACTATTTGCCAAGGATTTTGCAAAGTTATTTCAGGTGAGGTATTTAAGTCATTGACCTCTGGGCTTTGATTTCTTTGTAGGAATAGAGCTGGGTTTGGAACTCAGGCAGCCTTTATTTAGTAAACTAAGTTTAACTGTAAATTTTTTTAAATATTGGCAATTATTATTAATAAACTCTGTGTTTCTATTTATCAAAGGATCCAGCTCTCAATGTTGAAACAGAAATAGAAATTTTGAAAAAGCTAAATCATGTAAGTATTAATAAGATATGACCCATACTTAGATTTATTTATCTCAAGGAGTATAAAGCCTTTCAGTATGATAAAGCTAATACTGGCTGAGCATGGTGGCTCACACCTGTAATCCCAGCACTTTGGGAGGCTGAGGTGGGTGGATCACCTGAGGTCAGGAGTTTGAGACCAGTCTGGCCAACATGGTAAAACCCATCTCTACTAAAAATACAAAAATTAGCTGGGCATGGTGGCACATGCCTATAATCCCACCTACTCAGGAGGCTGAGGCAGAAGAAACACTTGAACTCCGGAGGCGGAGGTTGCAGTGAGCCAAGATCATGCCACTGCACTCTAGCCTGGGCCGCCAAGCAAGACTCTGTCTCAAAAAATAAAATATTAAACTGGGTTCTTTAACTTGTGTGTACATGCACACACGTGCCTCACTGTCATTTAGCTATGAAGAATTTTACTCCAAAATGTTGAGTGAACAATACTATATAAAGATTTCATGATTAAATAATTACATGATATTTCTTCTGAGTTAGTTCTTGACCAAAAGACGTAGTAATTATTCTATGTCATAGACATTTGATCAACTGATTATGTTGGAGAAGACAGTGCTAATTTTAGTGAATTTGACTTAGTTATACCTGAAGTTTTAATACCTTTGAATACCTTTTATTTGGAGTAATCCAAATAAATCCAAGGATATCCATTAACTATGACAACATCCTGTTCTTATATCTGATTAAATGGTGTCTGTGGCCTTGTTGGGTGTAAGTAGTTCTTTTTTTTTTGAGACAGAGTCTTTCACTGTCACCCAGGCTGTAGTGCAGTGGCGTGTTCTCAGCTCACTGCAATCTCCGCCTCCTGGGTTCAAGCAATTCTCCCACCTCAGCCTCCTGAGTAGCTGGGACTACAGGCGTGCGCCACCATGCCCAGCTATTTTTTTTGTATTTTTAGTAGAGATGGGATTTCACTGTGTTAGTCACTCATGATGGTCTCGATCTCCTGACCTCAGGTGATCTGCCCGCCTTGGCCTCCCAAAGTGCTGAGATTACAGGTGTGAGCCACTGCGCCCAGCCTTTTCCTTCTTTTCTTTTTTGAGATGGAGTCTTGTTCTGTTGCCCAAGCCAGAGTGCAGTGGCATGATCTCCACTCACTGCCACTTCTGCCTCCCGGGTTCAAGTGATTCTCCTGCCTCAGCTTCCCGAGTAGCTGGGATTATAGGCGTGAGCTTATGCCCAGCTGGGTGTAAGTATTTCTTACCTTTTTGTGCAGTGATGATTCTGTCTCAATGAAAAATGCGTCTCACTTTTAAAAAGGGAGGAGAAAGGCTGGGCTCGGTGGCTCATGCCTGTAATCCCAGCACTTTGGGAAACCAAGGTGGGCAGATCACGAGGTCAGGAGATCATCCTGGCCAACATGATGAAACCCCATCTCTACTAAAAATACAAAAAAATTATCTGGGCGTGGTTGCGCATGCCTGTAGTCCCAGCTACTCAGGAGGCTGAGGCAGGAGAATTGCCTGAACCCAGGAGGTGGAGATTGCAGTGAGGCGGGATCATGCCACTGCACTCCAGCCTGGACGACAGTACGAGACTCTGTCTCAAAAAGAAAAAAGTGAGAAGAGAAATTAGAGGGTGGGCCTAATCTTATCTTGGTCTTTTTTTTTTTTTGGTTCTTTCAGTTTCTTCATTAATTCGTGAGTACCCATGAAAACATAAGCTCATTAGGCACTGGCATTAAACTCAAGGCAAGACCTCTCTCCTGTCCAGCTAATGATGATCTTTTTCTGGCTTTTATTCTCCAAACAGCAAAAAGATTTCTTCTCTGTTCTACCTCTCAAAATCCCTCAAAAAAGTCAGTAGAAACTGAGGATCAATTACTGTTGTTGATACTTCAACAGGTTCCTTTAGAACTCAGTGGGTGGACCTGAAAACCCAGGAGAATCCGAGTGGCTGACCTTCCTGCTTGGCTTTCTTCTGTTTCTTCTGCAAGTTCTTCTTCCTCCCTGAATTTGCCAGGTCCTTTTTCCAAGAGATTGGGAGTCTCTCTTTAACACACACACACACACACACACACACACACACACACACACTTTCTCTCTCTCTCTCTCTCTCTCACTCTCTCTCTCTATATAACACACACACACACACACACACACACACACACAGACGCACACACATGGATAAACCTCTTATATATAAGCATAGTGCATAGTTTGTGCTTAAACATCTTTTGTCTCTTAACATGTTATTTTTAGTGGTAGTTAAATGATATGTTCAGGTTTAATGAATAAGGGTAGCTTCTTGTTTTACTTGAACCCAAGAAATAGAATTCCCCAGTGAGTCTTATCCTTTGCTTGTTTCACATTAAATCTGTGCGTAGCACCTCTCTGACGGTGGCTCAGAGTGTGTTTGCTGACAAAGGGAGGAGGTAACGTGGGTGGTTCTCTGTTTTTATAACCTTATTTTTTCTTGCCTTGGGGACCCAGGTTACATATAACCACACTGGCATCTTCTGAGTGTGCCAAACTCTTTTAATTTAGACTGCTTCTACTTTAGAAACTAATACTCATGCATTTTTATTTACACTGTGAGAAAACAAAATCCTTTCTCTCCTAGACTTATATTCCCGTGGGAGACATGGGCAAAAAACAATTTTTTTGCTTGCTTGGTCTCTCTCTCCTGAGTTTAAAAATCTGGACTCAGGCCGGGCGTGGTGGCTCACACCTGTAATCCCAGCACTTTGGAAGGCTGAGGCGGGCAGATCACGGGGTCAGGAGTTCAAGACCAGCCTGGCCAAGATGGTGAAACCCATCTCTACTAAAAATACAAAAATTAGCTGGGCATGGTGGCGAACACCTGTAATCCCAGCTACTCAGGAGGCTGAGGCAGGAGAATCACTTGAACCCGGGAGGTCGAGGTTGCAGTGAGCTGAGACAGGGCCATTGCACTCTAGCCTGGGTGACAGAGGGAGACTCCGTCTTAAAAACAAAAAAAAAATCTGGACATAGCTCCACCTTGAATATTTGATGCTTTTTTTTTTTNTTAGAGACAGAGTCTCTCTCTGTCACCCAGGCTTCAGTGCAGTGGCACAATCATAGTTCTCTGCAGCCTCAAACTCCTAAGCCCAAGTGATCCTCTTGCCTCAGCCTCCTGAGTAGCTGGGACAACAAGAATGTACCACCATACCCTGCTGGGAGAGAGGAGCCCTCTAATTTTCTGGGGTAGGGTTGCATCAAACCTACCCTTAAGATAAACACAAATGCTCAGGGAATTTTCACTGATGTCAGATGATCTTCAAACAACATTTACACAAATCTGGTGTCCAGTGCAATAGAGAAGAATTCAAAACACTAAAAAAGATTTCCAAACATATCTATTTGCAGTTTACCAGGGCCCATGGTACTCTTGGGAAATAAACATGGGCCCATGAGTGCATTTTGATGCTTGGGGACAATGAGTAGAGTCTAGTGGCCAAGAGAGCCTGGCCTTTGGAGTCAGAGATTGATGTGGTCAGTTTTTGAACACTTACAGTGCCAGGTTGTCTCGTGGACCCAGGGAAGTGGTAAGCACAGACAGAGCTGTCCATCCCTTCCCTCATGTGATTTTAGTCTAGTGTGGAGACAGATCTGGCTTCCCATCTCAGTGCTACTAAAAAAGCTGAGAAGTCATTTATGAGAAGTTCATTTTACTTATTGGAGCCCCTATTTCCTCATCTGTACAATGAAGACAATAAGACTACTTATGTCCCAAGGTCAGTGTGACAATTTAAAGACTTGCTTGTAAAGCTTTCAGCACAGACAGCACACTTGGGGAGTGACAGGGGATCATTAATTCCCTGAACTGCTTTCCCAGTATGACCTAAGTGGAAGGTATGGGTTAGTAGCTTCTGATTCCTGGTAGAGACACTTTTAGCTGTGACAGTCCTAGCCAGTGACCCTGGAGATAGTGGACACGAGAGGAGATAGTTCACACTGGTTGTGACTGTCAGGCACCTCTTCATGCTCTGTTAGCTCCAGACCCCACCCATTTTCAGATAGGTACTGACACTGCCCATTATGAAGCCAACCAGAACCAAGCAGTTCCCATTTTTCCTTCTGCCTGTTCCTTTTCTATGTGTGCCTTTTCTTCTTATTCTTCTTTATTTATCTATGTGTGTATTTACTTTTTTGGGGACAGAGTCTCTTTCTGTTGCCCAGGCTAGAGTGCAGTGGTATGATCTTGGCTCACCGCAGCCTCGGCCCCCGGGGCTCAAGTAATTCTGCCTATCTTGAATGCTATGTGTACTGCCCCTTGCTTTTTTAAAGCAACAAATATATGTATCCCTAAATAATGTAGTTTTTACTGCTTGTTTCTGAGCCTCATAAAAATGGTACAGATTGAGTGCCCCTTATCCTAAAAGCCTGGGGCCAGAGGTTTTTGGATTTTGGATCTTTTTGGATTTCGGAATATTTGCATTGTACTTCCTGGTCAAGCATTCCAAATCCAAAAATCTCAAATCCAAAATGCTCCAATGAGCATTTCCTTTGAGTGTTGTGTCACCTCTCAAAAAGATTTGGAGCCTAGTATGGTGGCTCATGCCTGTAATCCCAGAACTTTGGGAGGCCAAGGTGGGTGGATCATGAGGTCAGGAGTTCAAAGCCAGCCTGGCCAAGATGGTAAAACCCTGTCTCTACTAAAAATACAAAAATTAGCTGGGTGCAGTGGCAGGCACCTGTAATGTCAGCTACTTGGGAGGCTGAGGCAGGAGAATCGCTTGAACCTGGGGGTTGGGGGGGTGGGGGCAAAGGTTGCAGTGAGTCAATATCATGCCACCACACTCCAGCCTGGGCAACACAGTGAGAGTCTGTCTCAAAAAAAATTTTGTATTTTTGTATGTGGGATGCTCAATCTGTATCATACTCTTTGAAGTATTTTGTGACTTGCCTTTTTCATTCAACATTATGCTTCCAAGACCCATCTATGGTGGGAAAACTGGGTGTTCATTCATTGCTATATAGCAATTCATTATGGGAAGGTTCCACTGGAGGATTTTAATAGAGTGATGAGTGATGAATATGGTGAAATATACATTATAGGAAGATTAGTCCGGGAAGTTTTAACACTCTTGAGTCTTAAAACTAAAAAATCTGATGGTTCTTTTCTCCTTAATTCTGATACAACTACAATCCTCCTCTGCTGGGGTGTGTGTCCCTGATGAATACACACCAAATCTTTTATTTACCCACCGCTTAACTACTATCCTTTGTATTATAAAAACAATAGGTGTGATAGCTTATGCCTGTATTCCCAACACTATGGGAGGGGAGGTGGGTGGATCACTTGAGGCCAGGAGTTCGAGATGAACCTGGCCAACATGGTGAAACCCTCTCTCTACTAAAAATACAGAAATTAGCTGCGTGTGGTGGCGCATGCCTATAGTGCCAGCTACTCAAGAGGCTGAGGCAGGAGAATTGCTTGAACCCAGGAGGCGTAGGTTGCAGTGAGCTGAGATCGCGCCATTGCACTTGAGCCTGAGCGACAAAGTGAGACTGTGTCTCAAAAAAATAAAATGAGACTGTCTCAAAAAGAAAGAAAAATTAAAAAAAACCACAATAGGTGTGCTAAGTATAAAATCATGATATTGTGTAGGCATTTTAAAATGTGCAGTACTTTCTCCCTTACCCTCAGTGTTTTTCCATGCACCCTGCATTAATCAGAGAACATGAACTGTCAGCCATAGGGGTGTGTGTGTGTGTGTTTGTGTGTGTGTGTGTGTGTCTGTCTGTCTGTCTCTCTGTCTCTCTCTCGGACCCCCACCCCAAGTGTGTTTTAGAGTTCTTGTAAAATTAGAATTCTTCTCTTCCTTTGAAAAATGAGGATCTTGTCCCATGAGGTCTAGTTGCCTGGAGTTTCTTGCCTAGAGCTTAAATAATCCTTGTGCGGGAGCATGGCTGGGCTCCTGCTTGACCACTTTTATTCATGTTACTTGTCAGTCTCCTTCAGGGCTCCTTAGGCTGTCCTTGAGTACCTTTGCTCTGGGGCAGTGAGGAAGCAAACTGAGATGAGACCCAGCCTTCATTCCTAGGTAAAATCCTTGCATATGAAATATGACCTAGTCTCTCACCATCATGGCAGGTTGGAAAATTTCTTGCATGCTCTCACTGAGGAGTTGGCTAGTTTCTGTCTGCCTTCTCCCCTGATTGAACTTTCAAGCCTCTGGAGGCAGGGAGCCAAATGCCTGGTCTTGGCCTCCCTGCTCCTCTGGGCAGATGTTCTAAGCTCTTGTGGTTTTCCTCTTGGGAGTTTCTCACTACTTTCCCTTTTTTCTCCCCCTCTTCTTAGCCTTGCATCATCAAGATTAAAAACTTTTTTGATGCAGAAGATTATTATCTTGTTTTGGAATTGTAAGTAGCAAACTTTTTAAAAATTTCTGTTCCCTTTCAAATGCTTATAAAGCCACCAAAGAACCTAATGTAGGCTTGCCTTTTTCATCTTGGGGGACCTCAATGTATGTATGTAGTAGTGGGGCCCACAAAGTCTGTGTATAGGGGGGTAATATTAATCCTGAAAACTCCAATGTTTCCAAAGGTAGGTGGTATGGGATTCCAGGCCCTGGATCTGTGACCTGGGCTTGAATTCCACCCTGCAGGTGACAAGCTGACTACCCATGGGTGAGTTTATTTCATCTCTCTGAGTCTCAATCTTCCTAGTGTTAACTGGGGATTATAATGTACCTCCACATGTAGAGTCCTTGTAAGAATTAAATGCTGGCTGGGTGCGGTGGCTCATGCCTGTAATCCCAGCACTTTGGGAGGCCAAGGCGGGCAGATCATGTGGTCAGGAGTTCAACACCAGCCTGACCAACAGGGAGAAACCCCATCTCTACTAAAAATACAAAAATTAGCTGGGCATGGTGGTGCATGCCTGTAATCCCAGCTACTCCAGACACTGAGGCAGGAGAATCGCTTGAATCCATGAGGCAGAGGTTGCAGTGAGCTGAGATCGTGCCACTGCACTCCAGCCTGGGCTACAGAGTAAGACTCTGTCTCAAAAAAAAAAGAAAAAGAATTAAATGCTATGAGGGATGGAAATCCCCCAGCAGAGCAGCACCTGGCACATGTGTGTACTCACCATGGGGTGATATTGTTGTAATTGGCTCACCATTAACTGTGGGTTTCCACATCCATGTATTCAACCAACCTTAGATAGAAAATACGTACAAAAATAAAATGGATGGTTGTGTCTGTACAGACATTTTTCTTATTATTTTCTAAACAGTACATTAGAACCACTATTTACATAACATTTACAATGTATTAGGTTTTGTAAGTAGTTTAGAGATTATATAAAGTATGCAGGGCTGGGCGCAGTCGCTCACGCCTGTAATCCTAGCACTTTGGGAAGCTGAGGTGGGCAATCACCTGAGGTCGGGAGTTCGAGACCAGCCTGCCAACATGGTAAAACCCCATCTCTTCCAAAAATACTAAAACTATCCAGGTGTGGTGGTGCACATCTGTGATCCTAGCTACTTGGGAGGCTGAAGCAGAATCACTTGAACCTGGGAGGCAGAGGTCGCAGTGAGCTGAGATTGTGCCACCGTACTCCAGCCCGGGCCACAGAGCGAGACTCCATCTCAAAAAATAAAAAAAATAAAGTATACAAGAGATAGCCTGGGTAATAATGTTGAAACCCCATCTCTATCAAAAAAAAAAACATAAAAAATGAGCTGGGCATGGTGGCACACATCTGTAACCTGTTATTCAGGAGGCTGAAGTGGGAGGATCACCTGTGCTTGGGAAGTCGAGGCTGTAATGAGCCAAGATCATGCCACTGCACTCCACCCTGGGCAACGGATTGACACTCTGTCTAAAAAAAAAAAAAAAAGTATATGAGATGATATAAATAGATTATATGCAAATATAAGGGGCTTGAGGATCATGGATTTTGGTATCTGAGGGGGCTCCTGGAATCAATCTCCTATGGGTACTGAGGAATGACTACTCTGAAATGTCTACCTGGGTAGGCCTTTCTACCCAGATCCTTTCAACCTAGGACCAGGTTGCATGGTGGCATCTGAGTATCTTTCTGTGTCTTGGTAGTTTATTTCTTTTTTTTTTGAGACAGAGTTTCGCTCTTGTTACCCAGGCTGGAGTGCAATGGCACGATCTCAGCTCACCGCAACCTCCGCCTCCTGGGTTCAGGCAATTCTCCGCCTCAGCCTCCTGAGTAGCTGGGATTACAGGCACGCGCCACCATGCCCAGCTAATTTTTTGTAGTTTTTAGTAGAGACGGGGTTTCACCATGTTGACCAGGATGCTCTCGATCTCTTGACCTCGTGATCCACCCGCCTCGGCCTCCCAAAGTGCTGGGATTACAGGCGTGAGCCACTGCGCCCGGCCCGGTAGTTTATTTCAATGGTGATAATGTCTTGTGTTATTTGGTATAATCAGAATAACTTCCTGTCTCGTTTCTGGAAGATGCCTGTCTTGATATCTGCTCCTGCATAAATGTTAAGTGTTTGTGGGAGCAGCTGTTGTGGGAGGCACAGAATGTTTTGCTTCTGGCTGGCAAATGGTATCTATGCATTGTGATCATTAAGACTGTATAGAAAACAGGCCAAATGTGGCGGCTCACACCTGTGATCCCAGCACTTTGGGAGGCTGAGGTGGGCGGCTCCCTTGAGGCTAAGTTTTCAAGACATGCCTGGCTAACATGGCAAAACCCCATCTCTACTAAAAATATAAAACTTGGCCAGGTGTGGGGGACATGCCTTTAGTTCCAGCTCCTTGGGTGGCTGAGGCATGAGAATCAGTTGAACCTGGGAGGTAGAGGTTGCAGTAAGCTGTGATGGACAGAGCAAGACTGTGTCAAAAAATATAAGAAAAAAGAAAATAGACTTCATGGTAAACAACAGCCCTGATCACAGCACTAGGAGAGCCTGGTTTGAGACGAGCCTGACCAACATGGAGAAATCCCATCTCTACTAAAAATACAAAATTAGCCGGGCATGATGGTGCATGCCTGTAATCCCAGCTACTTGGGAGGCTGAGGTAGGAAAATCACTTGAACCCAGGAGGTGGAGGTTGCGGTGAGCTGAGATATAGTAGCTGATATTTATTAAGCACTGATTGTAATCTAAGTAATGCTGTAAGTACTTCACATAGGTTGACTCATTCTTCACAACAGTTCTGCAGATTACTTACAGGTTATAGGTGGGTTACTATGCTTAGTCCCACTTTAAAAGAAAGAGAAAATGCATCACAGATAGAATAACCTTGCCACACACCTGTGCCAGGAGCTTTTCCTACATCAGTTATTGCTTAACTTTTATAACAACCGTCAAGGTAGATTGTATCATCCCCATTTGTTAATGGTAGAAACAAGCTCAGCTATTAAGCAAGTTAAATAGCTTGCCCAAAGTCCAAAAGCTGGGAAGTGGTAGAGTTGGGGTTCAGATCCTGGTTGTCTGTAAATTTCTTTTTGCTCTTCTACATCAGTCTCAGAATCATCTGTGGTATGTGATAAAAATGCAAACTCCTGACTGGGCTTGATGGTTTACGCCTGTAATCCCAGCACTTTGAGAGGGCAAAGTGGGCAGATCACTTGAGGCCAGGAGTTTGAGACCAGCCTGGCCAACATGGCAAAACCTTGTCTCTACTAAAAAAAAAAAAAAAAAAAAAAAAAAATTAGCTGGGCATGGTGGTGCATGCCTATAATCCCAGCTACTTGGGAGGCTAAGGCATGAGAGTCACTTGAACCTGGGAAGCAGAGGTTGCAGTAAGCCAAGATTGAACCACTGTACTCCAACCTGGGTGACATCCAGGCTCTGTCTCAAGAGAAATGCAGACTCCTGGGCCCCACCTCCAAGCTACTGAATCAGATTTTTTTTTTTTTTTTTTTTTTTGAGGCAGAGTCTCACTCCATCACCAGGCGCCAGGCTGGAGTGCAGTGGTGTGACCTCAGCTCACTGCAACTTCCGCCTCCTGGGTTCAAGCAACTCTCCTGCCTCAGCCTCCCGAGTAGCTGGGACTACAGGCGCGCGCCATCATGTCCAGCTAATTTTTTTGTATTTTTAGTAGAGACGGAGTTTCACCATGTTGGCCAGGATGGTCTCGATCTCTTGACCTCGTGATCTGCTGGCCTCGGCCTCCCAAAGTGCTGGGATTATAGGCGTGAGCCACCGTGCCCGGCCTGGATCAGATTTTTTAAAGTTCCCCAAGTGCCTCCAATGCCCACTTCTTTCATCATTAGTTTCCAACTGGAACATCTGATTGTGAATAAGGCTTATTACCTCATTAGTTTTAAAAATGGAATAAAAGTGAATAAAAATGTCAACTGTTTGCTTGTCTTAATGAGTTTGTTTATTATCTTCTGTCCAAGTGTGTTTCCCCCCAGGAATGAACTCCTTGCTTTGCCTGTGTTTCAGGATGGAAGGGGGTGAGCTGTTTGACAAAGTGGTAGGGAATAAACGCCTAAAAGAAGCTACCTGCAAGCTCTATTTTTACCAGATGCTCTTAGCGGTACAGGTAAGAAAAGCCTTCAGTTTTGACAGCTGAATTTCTTTTAGGTGAATTACTTCCAGAATTAGGCAGAAATCTACGGACCATGGATTAAAACTCAGAAGAGAATCTGTGTGTTTACTGTTCTCTTAGCAAAAACATCCTACTCCTTTCACTGAGATGGAAAAGCTCTCACTGGCCAGGCGTGGTGGCTCACGTGTGTAATCTCAGCACTTTGGAGGCAAGGCGGGTGGATTACGACATCAAGAGACCAACATGGTGAAACACTGTCTCTATTAAAAATACAGCAATTAGCTGGGCAAGGTGGTGCGTGCTTGTAATCCCCAGCTACTTGGGAGGCTGAGGCAGGAGAATCGCTTGAACCTGGGAGGCGGAGGTTTTAGTGAGCCAAGATTGTGCCACTGCGATCCAGCCTGGGTCATATAGTGGGACCTCCATCTCTACAAAAAATAAAAATAGCCAGGCATGGTGGCATGCACCTGTGGTCTTAGCCACTCTGGAGGCTGAGGTAGGAGAATGGCTTGAGCCTGGGAGGTTGAGGCTGCCCTGAGCCGAAGTTATGCCATTGCACTCCAGCCAAGGTGACAGAGTGAGACTGTCTTTTTTTTTTAGGAGACGGAGTCTCACTCTGTAGCCCAGACTGGAGTATGGTGGTGCGACTTCGGCTCACTACAACCTCCTCCTGGATTCAAGTGATTCTCCTGCCCCAGCCTACCCAGTAGCTGGGATTACAGGTGCTCGTCACCACACCAAGCTAATTTTATTTTTGTATTTTTAATAGAGATGGAGTTTCACCATGTTGCCCAGACTGGTCTCAAACTCCTGACTTCAAATGATCCACCTACCTTGGGCTCCCAAAGTGCTGGGATTACGGGCGTGAACCACCATGTCCGCCCACAAGCCTTTTTTAAAAAATTTTTTTATTTTAATTTTTGTAGGTACATAAAGGTGTATGTATTTATGGGGTACAACACAAGCCCTTTTTAATGGTGGCTGTTACCTACTCAGTGTATCTCTTCCTTACTGGTTTATTCTGTTTATTTACATTGAGTAACCAATAATAACATGAATTGAGTTTGTGGATATGTGAAAATTTTGTTTCCTGAAAAAATATGGCCACACATGGTGGCTCACGCCTGTAATCCCAGCACTTTGGGAGGCTGAGGTGGGAAGGTCACCTGAGACCAAGAGTTCCAGACCAGCCTGGGCAACATTGTGAGACCCTGTCTCTACCAAAGAAAAGAAAGAAAAACAAATTAGCTGGTCAAAGTGGCATGTGCTGTGCCTATGGTCCTAGCCACTCATGAGGCTGAGGTAGGAGAATCACTTGAGCCCGGGAGGTCAAGGCTGTAGTGAGCTAAGATGGTGCCACTGTGCTTCAGCCTGGGGTACAGAGTGAGACCTTGTTTCAAGGAAAAAAAAAAAAAAAGAAATATGGCATAGTACGTTGCTGTTTGTTCATTTTTATATGCTATTTCAGACAATAGAGTTTTCAAAGACAAAGTCTGCATTGAGGAATAGGTTAACTCATATAGAAACAGACAATTTACAAATACATGTTTGTACAGATTCCCTTTAAAAATATTCTTGGCCGGGTGTGGTGGCTCAAACCTGTAGTCCCAGCAATTTGGGAGGCCGAGGCAGGCAGATCACAAGGTCAAGAGATTGAGACCATCCTGGCCAATATAGTGAAACCCCGTCTCTACTAAAAAATACAAAAATTAGGTGGGCATGGTGGCATGCGCCTGTAGTCCCAGCTACTCCGGAGGCTGAGATAGAAGAATTGCTTGAACCTGGGAGGTGGAGGTTGCAGTGAGCTGAGATCGTGCCATTGCACTCCAGCCTGGCGCCTGGCGACAGAGTGACACTCTGTCTCAAAAAAAAAATTTCTCAGGACTGTAATAACCAAATATATTATTTTGGTGAAATTTTTATGTTTATTTGGTATGTTCTCAAAACATTTTCTATTACCCATTTGAATTTTTATTGAAATTGACACCTGACACTTCCACCTTGTGAAGGGTTATTTATTTTTGAGACGAGTTTCACACTGCTACCCAAGCTGTAGTGTAGTGGTTTGATCTCGGCTCACTGCAATCTCCGCCTCCTGGGTTCAAGCAATTCTCCTGCCTCAGCCTCCTGATTAGCTAGGACTACAGGCATGCACCACCATGCCCAGCTGATTTTTTTGTATTTTTGGTAGAGACAGGGTTTCACCATGTTGGCCAGGATGGTCTCGATCTCCTGACCTTGTGATCTGCCTGCCTTGGCCTCTCAAAGTGTTGGGATTACAGGCGTGAGCCACTGCACCCGGCTGGGTTATTTATATCTTAAAGTGAAATGGAAGGTTGATTGTCCTAAGTTCCTTTTTTCATTTCCCTGCTTTCTAAAGATCTTCTCAAACAAATTTGTAAACTTTACCCCAACAGTTTTCTATGATTTTGGAGAATCTGGTTGTGTGTATCACGGCTTATGGTTTCAGCCAGCTGTGAGATGTGTGTGTTGGTAACTTTGATTCTACTTAAGTATCTACTGCATGAATCTGAGGGTCATGACTGCCTTTCTGTGTAGTACCTTCATGAAAACGGTATTATACATCGTGACTTAAAGCCAGAGAATGTTTTACTATCATCTCAAGAAGAGGACTGTCTTATAAAGGTAAGAAATTGGCATTCTGTATGTGGCTATTCCTGTAGATTCTTGTTTAGAAACTTTTAATTCCTCAAATAAAAAGGTGGGAGCATAAAAAGTTTGAGAATCTGACCTTTTCACTCTTATCAATTGTTTTAGAGATCAGGTGATATTGCCCTTACCCAGATTTGAATTAGCATTTATTAAGCTCTGTTGTGTACAAGTGACCTTTGTGCTCAGAGAGAGAGGAAGGGTCTAAATGGACAAGTGGGCCGAGCACAGTGGCTTACACCTATAATCCCAGCACTTTGGGAGGCTGAGGCAGGCAGATCTCTTGAGGCCAGGAGTTTGAGACCACCAGCCTGGCTAACATGGCAAAACCTCATTTCTACTAACATACAAAAATTTAGCTGGGCATGGTGGGGGGGTGCCTGTAATTCCAGCTACTTGGGTGGCTGAGACATAAGAATCACTTGAACCTGGGAGGCAGAGGTTACAGTGAGCCAAGATTGCACCACTGCACTCCAGCCTGCACAAAAGAGCAAGACATTGTCTCAAAATAAGTGAATGAATAATCACATACCCTGCCTTTCCCTGTTTCTCAAGCCTGGCATCACTTTAGAATCTCTTGTTAGGATTTATGATACCAAGCTTCACCTCAGAAGCTGAGAGTGGCATTCAGGTATAAGAATGTGTGTCCAAGCTCCCCAGGTATTCCATAGTGGAGCCAAGTTTGAGACAATGGGGTCTGAGAATCACATAGAACTAATTAGAATCCTGAAGTGTCTGCGATAATGGTTATAAGCTTTTTGTAAGATTACAGAGGACATAGGTTAGGTTAAGTTGGAAAGCCTCAGTGTTGAGATTCCTAGGCTCAGGAATTTTAATTTAAACAAAATTAAATGTCTTAACTTGCAAAGACATGAATGTGTAGATTCCAGATTAATGGCAGGTGTGAGTTTTACAATAGAAACTAACCTAGCCTATGTGTCTTCTTGGACTGGCAAACTATATTACTCTTTTTATTTTATGACATAGTTCAACATTATTCCCTTTTGTACTGAATTTTAGATTACTGATTTTGGGCACTCCAAGATTTTGGGGGAGACCTCTCTCATGAGAACTTTATGTGGAACCCCCACATACTTGGCCCCTGAAGTTCTTGTTTCTGTTGGAACTGCTGGGTATAACCGTGCTGTGGACTGCTGGAGTTTAGGAGTTATTCTTTTCATCTGGTAAGAAACATTTTCAGTGCTTCCCAGACCGGTAGGAGATGATTAGATGAAGTCACAAATGTGTCCTGCTTCATTGTCCAGGCTGGCTTGTAGTGGCTTGATCTTGGCTAACTGTAGCCTCTACCTCCTGGGTCAAGTGATCCTCCCACCTCAGCCTCTCGAGTAGCTGGGACTACAGGCGCACGCTACCATGCCCCGCTAATTTTTCTATTTTTTGTTGTGATGGGGTTTTGCTATGTTGCCCAGGCTGATCTTGAACTCCTGGGCTCAGGTGATCCTCCTGCCTCAGCCTCCCAAAGTGCTGGGATTACAAGCATGAGCCATTGTGCCCAGCCTAGCTCACTTTTTGATCATTGATTTAAATAAAAATCTGACTTTTCATTATGCTGAAAAAGAAACCTATATATCTAAATGTCACTGAGAATGCCACTTGATTTCTTTTCTTTTCTCTCTCTACCAATATTAAGCCTTAGCGGGTATCCACCTTTCTCTGAGCATAGGACTCAAGTGTCACTGAAGGATCAAATCACCAGTGGAAAATACAACTTCATTCCCGAAGTCTGGACAGAGGTCTCAGAGGAGGGTATGAATACGAAATGGTTAAGAATTTGTGGTAAGCTAAAATGTGTATGTGCTGTGGTGGGAGTTTCTTTCCAAATTCCTTGGTGTTTTTTCCTGTCAGTTCTGTTCTTATTTTATATTGTTAGTTTCACACCATTTGAGAGGCACTGGAAATTATTAAGAGCATGCGCTCAGGTCCTGGGTCTGCTACTACTTAGCCGTGTGGCCTTAGGCAAGTTATTTAACTCCAGTCTCCATTTTCTTTCTGTGTAAAGGGACCCTTAATAACCCCTGCTTTAAAGGGCTTTCCTCAGGGCTAAGTATAATGTACACAAGTGCCTGGTACCTGTTTTAGTGAGCAAAGTAAGTGCACTTGGAACTTTTTAGTTACAAAGTTTCCTTTGAGTAAGTAAGCATATAAAAACTAGATGTCATTAGTTACCTTCTATTTTATAATTTATCCTGGCAACTTTAGTTCCCTGAAGAGGAAGTAGAAAATTAAATGTCAAATAATATAGATGTTTGTGTTAAATGTCAGAATATTTAAGGAACAATAGGGTTGCAATATACAAGCCAGCGTGCATTTGTTGCTTGCTGGAGTGTCAAGTTTTATTTCTGACAGGTCTGCAGTTCCAAGGAACCTCCCCCTGGCTGAGTAACTCTCACCCATCAATCTGTGAGTGTCAGGGAGAGTTTGCTGTGCATCCCAAGTATCTTAGAATTGCGTGGAAGTTCAGCTTTAATTCGTTTGACCTTGAGTGTAGCAGCAAGAGAGGGAACGGGCAGCTAAGAGCTCCTCAGTGACATCCTAGCAGCAGGAGACGGGGAGTATCATTATCATTCCTGGTCTTCTCACAGTACTCTGAATACAGAGAGTCAGGAAGATTAGGGGGCCCTGTCTGCTGACTCTGTGATGCTCTCAGACCCTCTCTGTTCTTTCTGGATAGTGGCCTGTTAATTCTGGCATACTATGATATTGCTGACTTAATATATTTATCCTTTTTGCTGTGATTTGCGCAATTGTTATTTTAGCTCTGGACCTTGTCAAGAAGTTGTTGGTGGTGGATCCAAAGGCACGTTTTACGACAGAAGAAGCCTTAAGACACCCATGGCTTCAGGTGGGTGTGGAACAGTTCCTGCTAGCATAAAATACCTGGGAACCCTGCTACCTGAAAGACATGAGGCAGGGGACAGAAACATGTTTGCTTTGTTGGGTCTGTTTAATTTAATTATTTTAGATGTATTGGGGGTATCTTACATGATGGGTTACAACCTGTTTTTTTTTGTTTTTCGTTTTTTTTTTTTTTAGACGGAGTCTTACTTTGTAAGTGGTAAGAGTCTTACTCTGCAAGTGGCTGGAATGCAGTGGTACAATCTTGGCTCACTGCAACCTCTGCCTCCTGGGTTCAAGCCATTCTTGTGCCTCAGCCTCCCAAGTAGCTGGGATTACAGGTGCATGCCACCATGTCCGGCTAGTTTTTGTATTTTTAGTAGAGACAGGGGTTCTACCATGTTAGCCAGGCTGGTCTTGAACTCTGACCTCAGGTGATCCACCCACCTTGGTCTCCCAAAGTGCTGGGATTATAGGCATGAGCCACTGCACCCAGCCAAAAAACCCTACTTCTTTTTTTTTTTTTTANGTCTTGTTTTGTCACTCAGGCTGGAATGCAGTGGGGTGATCTCAGCTCACTGCAACCTCCACCTCCCCAGTTCAAGCGATTCTCATGCCTCAGCCTCCCCAGTAGTTGGGATTACAGGTGTGCGCCACCACATCCATCTAATTTTTGTATTTTTTTTAGAGGTGAGGGTTTGCCATGTTGGCCAGGCTGCAACCTTTTTGATGTTACTCATGGCTGTTGGATGTACAGCTCACTTTATGTTCTGTTCTGGTTCCACTTGGCTGTCCCGAGTTCCCAGTTTGGCCTCTGTTCCTTTGAGGGCTTGTTCTGGCTCCACCCCCAGCCATGTACACCACTCCCCATAGGTGGGATGCATTCCAGCTGTCTTCAGCCTTAAATCAGGGAAGCTGGGGGAGGTGGAGGGCAGCCTCCCTGGGGAGAATCCAGCTATTTCTCACGCCCAAATGACTGGGTATAAAGGGTCCCACTGCTTGTTCATTGAGGTAAGTAAACATGCCCTTAGTGAAGGCTGTCACTTGCTGTGTTCCTGCTAGGGGTTGGGGCTGCCATTATTATGTGCTGACCTCATTTGGAACTGCCAGAGTTGGAAGTACTTGGTAGCTTTGCTGGGTTAATCTTTACCTTTGGAATTAGCTGCAGCACTGGGCAGGTTTTTCTGATAGATGTCTGGTCTTCTGTTATAAGCAGTTCCATTCAACACAGCCAGCCTCTTTCTATTTTCTTTTAGTCTGTGTATTGCTCTGTTCTCTCACTGCTATAAAGAACTGCCAGAGACTGGGTAATTTATAAAGAAAAGAGGTTTAATTGACTCACAGTTTCACATGGCTGGGGAGGGCTCAGGAAACTTACAATCATGGTGGAAGGGGAAGAAGGCATTTCTTAATGGCAGCAGGTGAGAATATGTGAAGGAAGCAAAGGGGGAAAAGAGCCTTTTATAAAACAGTCAGATCTCGTGAGAACTCACCATCACGAGAACAGCCTGGGGGAAACCGTCCTCATGAACCAGTCACTTCCCACCAGGTCCCTCTCTCAACACCTGGGGATTATTACAATCTGAGATGAGATTTGGGTGGGGACACAAAGCCAAACCAGATCAGTCTGTTTTCTGTGCACTTGGGGGACCGAACCAGGTAGCTTGAATTAGAGGCTGTTACTTGAGCTACATGCTTTTTCTCTGGGGTTACTGGTTCAGGAACTCCCTGGGCAATCCAGCCTCAGACCCGTACTTCTGGGACTCTGGGAAGACTCCACATTCTCTGTTCCAATCCTCTACACCTGACAGTTTTGCTCAGGCCAGCTCAGGCTGAGAACAACAAATCCTTAAAAAAAAAAAAAAAAAAGACAGATATATATGTTTTGGATGTCACCCTGGAAACTGCAATCTTCCCAGAAGAAACCTGTCAGATGATTTACCATTTAATAGACCACACAGATTTGAAACAGCAGGAAAGGAGTTTGGAAACAAAGGGTGCCTTTGCATGTGGGGATTTAATTTTCATGAAAAAGAGAAACATGCCTTTTGGCTCTTTTCATGTGTCCTAATAGGGAAACTCTTGGGTCTAAATGTAGAGGTACAGGAGCTGTGTTCGTCTCTAACAAAAAAACAAAACAAAACAAAACGAAACAAAAAAAAATAGAATTGGCCAGTTGAGCCTGGGAACAAGGTTTGCAGCTGCCTGAAATTTAAGAGCAAGCATAGCCTATTTTTTTTTTTTTTTGTACTTCTTTGTCTCAAAGAAAACTTATTAACAACCAGGGAGAGCCGGGCGCGGTGGCTCACGCCTGTAATCCCAGCACTTTGGGAGGCCGAGGCGGGTGGATCACGAGGTCAAGAGATCGAGACCATCCTGGTCAACA
>NW_016107734.1:370995-374887 GCF_001604975.1 Cebus imitator | reverse complement strand
AAAAAAAAAAAAAAAAAAAAAAACAACCAGGGAGAAGATGAAGTTCAACTCTGTTGCAGGGTCTCCCTGGAAAACTCTTTTCTCCATCTTTGTTTTTGTAGCAAAAGGAGGAAGGAACATTGAAGACAAGGATGAAGACTGACCATCTAAAACATCTGTCAGTGATAGTTGAGGTTTTATTTTGGGAAAATTCAGTGTTTTTGAAGAAACCAAACGGTTTTGTGGATCTGGTGCTGGAAATGTGGATTCTGGTCTGTTTTGTCATTAATAGAGTGCCCAGTTTTGGGAGTTTCCCTTATATCTACTGTCTGCCTCATATTTACTGCCTGAAATAGAGGATTTCTTCTGTTTGCTTTCAAGGAATATTATACTTGACTTTTTATTTTATTTATTTTTGGTGATGAGGTCTTCTTCTGTTGCCTAAACTGGAGTGCAGTGGTGCAATTACAGCTCACTGCAGCCTCGACCTCTTGGCCTTAAGAGATCTCCTGCCTCAGCCTCACAAAGTGCTTGGATAATAGGCATGAGCCACTGTTTAGCTAATTGAATATTCTGGAATAATTGTAGACATCATGAAGGACATCAATGTTTTTATTTACTTATTTATTTATTTCGTTTTTTGAGATGAAGTCTCGCTTTTGTCTCCCAGGCTGGAGTGCAATGGCAAAATCTCGGCTCACTGCAACCTCTGCCTCTAGGTTCAAGTATTCTCCTGCATCAGCCTCCCAAGTGGCTGGGATTATAGGCACCTGCCACCATGCCCAGCCAATTTTTGTATTTTTAGAATAGAGACGGGGTTTCACCATGTTGGCCAGACTGGTCTCAAACCCCTGACTGACCTCAGGTGGTCCACCTACCTT
Organism: Cebus imitator; assembly: GCF_001604975.1. Classification (NCBI taxonomy): domain Eukaryota; kingdom Metazoa; phylum Chordata; class Mammalia; order Primates; family Cebidae; genus Cebus; species Cebus imitator. Next base: position 374,027 of record NW_016107734.1, on the reverse strand, counting down.
GGCCTCCTAAAGTGCTGGGATTACCGGCATGAGCCACTGCACCTGGCCTGATTACTTGTTTTAAATATAGGCTTGATTAGGCTTGTGGCCACTCTGGCCTCACTGAAGGGCTGCCAGGTGAAGGGCATTCCATTGTGGTTTTGTATGTTCATTCATTCATTTCTTCGGAGCACAGTTCATGAGATTGTGTGTTAAGCACTGTTAGGCGCTGTGCATACAAAAGGAATAAACTATGTCCTTGTCTTGGAGCTGAAAAGTTTGGGTTGGGGCCAGCCTGACCTTGGTCATTACAGAGGGGTTCGATACATGTGGTAATAGGGGTAGATGCAGAGTATGCTTCTAAACGTAGAACAGGCAGGGCCACTGCCCACAGGACTTGGGGTACTCATACCTTCACACAGTGTGTAGAGTGTCTTAGGGCTAAACGGCCTGGCAATAATAGGGGGGATATGCAGGTCAGCATTTTCAAACACTTAATCTTTCTGATATGGAGGCCCTGTGCCTGTTAGAGTACCTGACACCTAAGGGTGTTTAGGAAATATTTGTTCACTGAATGAGGAAGGTGGGTCAGGTGAATGGGCGGGAAAACAAGGTGGGCATTTCCAGTTGAGGCTGTGGCACGAGCAGGTAGAGGGGAAAATAAGAGATGCCTGAGCCACCACTCCTGTCTAATTTTTTTATTTTTAGTAGAAATGGAGTTTCACCGTGTTGGCTAGGCTGGTCTCGAATGCTTAACCTCAAGTGATCTGCCCTGCCTCAGCCTCCCAAAATGCTGGGATTACAGGTGTGAGCCACTATGCCTGGTCCTTCCTTTCTTCCTTGCTTCCCCCTCCCCCTTCCCCTCCCCTCCCCTCTCCCCTTCTTTCTCCCTCCCTCCCCTTCCTCCTCCCCTTCAATTAATTGAGTCACTTCAGTTTAATTGTGAGTCAATTAAGCCTCTTTTCTTTATAAATTACCCCTCCCCTCTCTCCCTCTTTTCCTTCCTTTTTTCTTTTCTTCCTTCTTCAGGGTCTTGCTGCCTCACCTAGGCTGAAGTGCAGTGGCATGATCACTCCACCATGACTGTCAGGCTCAAGCTATCCTGCCTTAGTCTGCCAAGTAGCTGAGTCTACAGGTGCATGCCACTATGTCTGACTAAATTTTTTTTTTGAGACAGGGTCTCTATCGCCCAGGCTGGAGTGCAGTTGCACTCTCGGCTCACTGCAACCTTCACCCCCCAGGTTCAAGCAATTTTTCTGCCTCAGCCTCCCAAGTAGCTGGGATTATAGGCGCATGCCACCAGCCTAGCTAATTTTGTATTTTTAGTAGAGATGAGGTTTCACCATGTTGCTCAGGCTGGTCTCGAACTCCCAACCCGAGGTGATCCACCTACCTCAGCCTCCCAAAGGGCTGGGATTACAGGTGTGAGCCACCACACCCAGCCTAATTTTTAAATTCTTTGTAGTGACAGAGTCCCACTGTGTGGCCCAGGTTGGTCTCAAACTACTGGCCTCAAGCAATTCTCCCACCATGGCCTCCCAAAGTTCTGGGATTATAGGCATGAGCTACCATGCCCAACCTAGTGTTGTAAAATTTCTATATCCATCAAATTGTCAAATGGTGGAGGACTTTACTGTGTCCTCTCCATTGCTCACTGTGGTATGCTTGGCTCAGTGGGAGGAGGGGCTGGAGTTGGGTGGGAAAGTACATGAGACATTGGAATCAGATAACTCTGGGTCTGTGTTCTGCACATGCCACCTGTGAGTGGGTGAGCTGGGCTTCTGGCCAGCACTCAAAGCCCACATTCCTAGTTATAGATGTTCCTTTCACCTTGCTGAAGATGGGAGAACTGCACCAAGCCACCTCTCAGGGTTTCCTAAGGCAAATCCTTGAACCCTGCAGAAGTGAGCATCCAGAGAGGTGGGAGCTAGTCACGTATACACTCTCTGTGCCCTCCTCATCTCCCCCTCCTGCAGCATGAAACACCTGTGATGCTTTGTTCTATTTATTGTCTCCCGTTCTCACTAGACCTGAGCTCTGGGGTATTGTGGGCTTGAAGTATTTCTGACAATTTGTATGGCATCTACTGGGTGAATTTTCCTAGCATGCTGGGCTGGTTGTTAGGACAGCCTGGGTGACTGGCCTTGTTCATGGCAGGGGCAGGGGATGGAGAGTGGTCCCAAAAGGATTTGAGGAGCTGCACGGAGTCAGGCCCAGTCTCTGGCCTCCTGATTGTCATCTTTCTCAGGATCTGGGATACTGATTCAGAAACCGTTGACTGCTGGAGGCTGTGATTGACCCACTGAGAGCTTTTAGGCATGTGGATTTGAGTCAGCTAGGATGGATGGAGCATTGACTGCTAATTAGACTCCTCTGGGAAGGTAGAGGGGGGCAATGATGCCTTCGCTGTGGGAGCTTCATCAAGAGGATGCTTCTTAGATGGAGTGGATATCTTTTCCTCCCTCTTTCCAGGGGCATGCTAGCCCTGCCATCTAGGAGCTTTCTATCCTTCAGATACAGCTACTTACGTTTCTAATTCCCTCATAGGATGAAGACATGAAGAGAAAATTCCAACATCTACTGTCTGAGGAAAATGAATCTGCAGCTGTACCCCAGGTTCTAGCCCAGGTATTTGTATTCCTGTTGATCACAAAATGTAGTCTGGGCTTAAAGAGCCGATAAGCAAAGATGATGAGTTTGAAGATTTTCCTGAGTAGCAATTGCTTAACATTTAGTTATAATGTGGTAGATACTATTTTAACGGGATCCACTCCAGCACCCTCAGATTTAAAAATGCAGGACATGTTTAATATCTGACACATAATAGACAGATAATCACAGCTACGGATTGTCATCCAACAGGTCACCTGCTAGTCAATTTCAAAATACTCAGAGGCTCAAATATAAATTTGTTGGAAAAATTAAAATTTGAGTCAGTGGTTGATTCCTTGATTATAATTTTATTCTTTAATGTTGTTTGTAAGCATAATTTAATTCTAGTCCTGGTGTTGTGTGTGTGTGTGTGTGTGAGAATGGTAGCTCTCCTTTTTCCC
>NW_016107734.1:368942-370843 GCF_001604975.1 Cebus imitator | reverse complement strand
TTTTTTTTTTTTTTTTTGAGGCAGTCTTGCTCTGTCATCCAGGCCAGAGTGCAATGGTTCACTGCCACCTCTGCCTCCTGGGTTAAAGCAATTCTCCTGCCTCAGTTTCCCGTGTTGCTGGGACTACAGGTGTCTGCCAACATGCCCAGCTAATTTTTGTATTTTTAGGTGAGATGGGGTTTTGCCATGTTGGTCAGGCTGGTCTTGAACTTTTGGCCTCCCAAAGTGCTGGGATTACAGGCGTGAGCCACTGCACCCTGCCTTCCTCCCAATTTTACATATGGGAAAACAGCTAAGGCACAAAGATTGTCTTTCCGCAAAAGAGCAAGACTTGGGGCTTCAACTGAGAAGTATTATATACCTTTTAAACTTGATATTTTGAAGATGATTGAGAGGAAGTTGGTTATGCTGCTTGCTTTCAGTATACATCATGAAGAGGTCAGAAGCCATAAGGGAGAGAAATATCTGTTAGATAAGAATGTCTGAGTTGGGGGCTGTGGTGGGGACTCAGTTGTCAATGATGACAAGTAATTTTTGATACTAGAGTTTCACATCAAATGCCCCCACTGTATTGGAAGCATATTGGGGAACTTAGATAATCTTAAAGAAGCCAGTGATTTTCTATTGAACATTTCTCCATTCTCCTTTGTTTTCAGCCTTCTACTAGTCGAAAGCGGCCCCATGAAGGGGAAGCCGAGGGTGCTGAGACCACAAAGCGCCCAGCTGTGTGTGCTGCTGTGTTGTGAACCCCGTGGTTTGAACATGAAAGACATGGGCCTTCTTTCACTGTCATCTTTCTTTTCTTTAAGTCTGTTTTTCATAGTTTCTATTTTAATTATAGGATAATTGCTTTTTCGCTGTCATTGATTTACAATTAAAAACCTGATGGAACCTGGGCTTTGTGCTTCTGTTTGATAATCAGTTCTTTAGTCGAATAGCTTTATTATTTATTTATTTATTTATTTATTTGAGACAGAGTCTCAATCTGTCACCCAGCCTGAGGTGCAGTGGCACAAACTCGGCTCATTGCAACCTCTGTCTTCAGGTTCAAGCGATTATTGTGCCTCAGCCTTCCGAATAGCTGGGATTACAGGTATGCACCACCATGCCTGGCTAATTTTTGTTTTTGTGTTTTTTTTTTTTTTGAGACAGAGTCTCACTCTTTCACCCTGGCTAGAGTGCAGTGGCATGGTCTCGGCTCACTGCAACCTCCACTGCTTAGTTTCAAGCAATTCCCCTGCCTCAGCCTCCCAAGTAGCTGGGACTACAGGCATGTGTCACCATGCCCAGCTAATTTTTTCTATTTTTTTTTAGTAGAGACTGGGTTTCACCATGTTGGCCAGGATGGTCTCGATCTCCTGAGCTCGTGATTCACCCACCTCGGCCTCCCAAAGTGCTAATTTTTGTATTTTTAGTAGAGACAGGGTTTTGCTATGTTGGCCAGGCTGGTCTTGAACTCCTGACCGTAGGTGATCCACCTGCCTCAGCCTCCCAAAGTGCTGAGATTACAGGTGTGAGCCAATGCGCCTAGCCTGAATGGCTTTTTTTTTTTTGAGATGGAGTCTCACTCTGTTGCACAGGCTGGAGTGCAATGGCACAATCTTGGCTTACTGCGACTACCGCCTCCTGGGTTCAAGCTGTTCTCCTGCCTCAGCCTCCTGAGTAGCTGGGATTACAGGTGACTGCCACTACGCTTGGCTAATTTTTTGTATTTTTAGTAGAGACGGGGTTTCACCATGTTGGCCAGGCTGGTCTCAAACTCCTGACCTTGTGATCTGCCCGCCTTGGCCTCCCAAAGTGCTGGGATTACAGGCGTCAGCCACCGTGCCCAGCCCTGAATGGCTTTTTTTTGTTGTTGTTGTTGTTGTTTTTTTTTTTTTAGACGGAGTTTTGCTTTTGTT
>NW_016107734.1:362973-368787 GCF_001604975.1 Cebus imitator | reverse complement strand
GTAGAGACGGGGTTTCACCATGTTGACCAAGATGGTCTCGATCTCTTGACCTCGTGATCCACCTGCCTCGGCCTCCCAAAGTGCTGGGATTACAGGCGTGAGCCACCGCGCCCGGCCCTGAATGGCTTTTTTATATTTAAAGTTGTTGTGTGTCTTTCATCTGGAGCTACACCTTGGCTATCACTAGGCAGGTTTCCCAGGATGTCATCCTGGTCTCAGCCTGTGAGAGCTGAATACAAATTTTAAGGGCCCTGTGGAAAATTCCAGGGAAAGGAGCATATCGAGGTTGGGGGTGGAGTTTTTAGAGACTGGCTGGCTGTCTACCAACATCTTCATGAGAACAGCAGGTACCTTGGTGCATAGTAACAGGCCAGTTTACATTCTCATCCTCACCCTCATAAAGATACAGGTCTACAGTCTGAAACCTTCGGGCTAGATAAGTTGTGAAATTTAATTATCGAATTTTAGGAAGATGATAAGGCACATCTACTATGATGTATATGTGTAGCACCCCAGTGGAGTCCAATAACCAAACGTTAATATTTCCACAGCAAATATTCACAGTAAGAGGGATAGAAAAAGATTATAGGTTGCTGCATATTGGTTCATATCAGCCTTTTCTTCCAAATGAGCTACAATGACTTGGTTTTGAGAGCTGTTTGGGTTTGGAAGTGGAGATAAGGCGTGTGGTCAGTTATGTCATGTTGACCCACTAATGACCAGGGAGGCCCTGTGCAAAGACTTACCCCCTTGGCTGCTCTTGTCCTCACAGTGATTCTGTGAGTGAGGTCCTCCAGCCATTGTCATGTCACAGGTGAGGGACCCAAAGTTAAGAGGAGGAAAGTAACTTCGGATGTCGCACAGCTGAAAAACGGCAGAGCTGGGACCCAACCCAGGTCTTTTTGACTCTAAAACACGTTCCACTGAATCTGCTTTTATAACTTTGCCTGGTGGATGCTACGGCACTCTGTAGCTTGCTGGCCATGCCATGAATTGAGTGCCATGGTTCAAATGCCACTGGCGATTCAGTCGGGGCAGGGTCAAGGGCACACAGCCATTTCCTTAGGAAATGGGGGTGGTGATTGGCAATTGCCATTAGAAGGTTGTATAAGCATTCTGAGACTTGGCTGGCCTGGTGTAGGGAGTTTGATGGGAATTTAGGTGGTTTGCATGTTTAAAGAATGAGGCTGAGATTGCCAAGTAGATGGGTTTTAGCTCATTTGAATATTTAATGTGGAGGCTGTGGTTTCCTGGGACATTTTTCCCACTTGTGCAGAGTCAGCTGGCCCTTCTCTGTTTCTAGAGCATTTTGTATTAACTCTCTCTCATGATATCTTCTATGGTAGGCTGAATAATGGCCCCTCCAAAGTGTCCTACTCTTAATACCCAGAATCTGTGAATATGTTTCTTTCCATAACAAAAGGGACTTTGCAGGTGTGATTAAGCATCTTGAGATGGGAGCTTATCCTATGTTACCAGTGGGCCCAGTGTCCCACCACAGTGCTCTTTTTTTGTTTTTTGAGATGGAGTTTTGCTCTTGTTACCCAGGCTGGTGTGCAATGGCGCGATCTCGGCTCACCACAACCTCCGCCTCCTGGGTTCAAGCAATTCTCCTGCCTCAGCCTCCCAAGTAGTTGGGACTACAGGCATGCGCCACCATGCCCAGCTAATTTTTTGTATTTTTAGTAGAGACGGGGTTTCACCATGTTGACCAGGATGGTCTCGATCTCTTGACTTCGTGATCCACTCACCTCGGCCTCCCAAAGTGCTGGGATTACAGGCATGAGCCACCACGCCCGGTGAACACAGTGCTCTTTTAAGAGGGACTCAGCAGTCAGGGGAGATGGCAATATAATGATGACTGAGTGTCAGTCTTTTTTTATATTGCTATGCAAAATCTGATACTGGGTAATTTATAAAGAACAGATTTATTTCTCACAATTCTGAAGGCTGGGAAGGTTGAGGGGCCCGCTTCTGGTGAGGGTCTTCTTACTGTGTCATCCCATGGTAGAAGGCATCACATCAAGAGAGAAAGGGGGCTGAACTCATCCTTTTATTAGGAATCCACCCCCATGATAATTAACCCTCTGCTGAGATAACACCCTTCCTCTGTTAATGAGGGCAGATCCTTCATGACCTAATCACCTCTTAAAGGTCCCACCTCTCAACACTGTTGCATTGGAGATTAAATTTCCAACACATGAACTTTGGGGGACACATTCAAACTATAGCACTGTGCAGAGACTGGCGTGGTGTGCTTTAAAAATGGAGGAAGGGGCCACAATCCAAGGAATATAGGTAACCACTAAAAGCAGAAAAAGGCAAGAAAATAGATTTTCCCTTTAGAACCTCCTAAAGGAATCAGTTCTTTACATCTTGACTTCAGCCAAGTAAAACTGCTTTGAGGCTTGTGACCTATAGAACCATATGAGAGGCCGGGCGCGGTGGCTCAAGCCTGTAATCCCAGCACTTTGGGAGGCCGAGGCGGGTGGATCACAAGGTCAAGGGATCGAGACCATCCTGGTCAACATGGTGAAACCCCGTCTCTACTAAAAATACAAAAAATTAGCTGGGCATGGTGGTGCGTGCCTGTAATCCCAGCTACTCAGGAGGCTGAGGCAGGAGAATTGCCTGAACCCAGGAGGCGGAGGTTGCGGTGAGCCGAGATCGCGCCATTGCACTCCAGCCTGGGTAACATGAGTGAAACTCCGTCTCAAAAAAAAAAAAAAAAAAAAAAAAGAACCATATGAGATTAAATTTGTGGTGGTGTAAGCCAATCAGTTTGTGGTAATTTGTTACAGCAGCCATAGAAAAATAATTGAGTCACCAATCGGAGAAATCAGCTGCTGATTTAAGGCTACCTAGCACCTACTTCCTCTCCTAATCTCACTCTAATTTTCTCTTGGAGGAATTCTTTTCCCTCTTCTATTAAGTTATGGGAGATGGGGCCGGGCATGGTGGCTCAGCAATCCCAGCACTTTAGGAGGCTAAGGCGGACAGATCACTTAAGATCAGGAGTTTGAGACTAGCTTGACAAACATAGTGAAACCTTGTCTCTACTAAAAATACAAAAATTAGCCAGGCGTGGTGGTGGGCACCTGTAATCCCAGCTACTCCGGAGGCTGTGGCACAAGAATTGTTTGAACGCAGGAGTCAGAGGTTGCAGTGAGCTAAGATCGCACCACTGCACTCCAGCCTGGGTGACAGACTGACACTCCATCTCAGAAAAAAGAAAAAGAAAAAAAGGCGGGGCACGGTGGCTCTCACCTGTAACCCCAGCACTCTGGGAGGCCAAGGCAGGCAGATCACAAGGTCAGGAGCTAGAGACCAGCCTGACCAACATGGCGAAACCCCATCTCTACTAAAAATATAAAAATTAGCTGGGCTTGGTGACATGCACTTGTAATCCCAGCTACTCAGGAGGCTGAGGCAGGAGAATCACTTGAACTCAGGAGGTGGAGGCTGCAGTGAGCTGAGAGCATGCCATTGCATTCCAGCTGAGGTGACAGACAAGACTCAGCCTCAAAAAAAAAAAAAAAAAAAAAAAAAAGTTATGGGAGAGGATGGGATGGTAAAGCTAAGTATCTTTTGCACCTCCTCCCCCTCACTGCGGAAGCTGAAGGGATTCCTAGAGGCTGCTTCTGCTGTGGAGCTGTTCCCACTGGCCACTCAGTTGGAGGTGGGTATAGGACTTTGAAACATGAACAAATGGAGCTGGGATGGCAATGGTGAAAGTGATATGTGCTAATCTAAACTCTACTTCCTAATTTTGGCTCTGGGTAAGTTACCTCAAGTTGCTGAGTCTTTGTTTCCATATTTATAACATTGGTGCAGTAAGAGTACCAACCTCTTCTATGCTGTTTTTAGGAGGCAGGTCTGTAACGTACCTGGCATGTGGTAAGGGATTCATCAATGTTGGCTTCTATTATTAAAGGTGGGAGAACCACATAAGTAGCCATAGGGAATCATAGAAAGTTCTTGAGCCAGAGACAAGGATGGCCTCTCTCACCACTCCTATTCAACATAGTATTGGAAGTTCTGGCTAGAGTTATCAGGCAAGAGAAAGAAATAAAGGGTGTTTGAATAGGAAGAGAGGACGTCTAAGTGTCCCTGTTTGCAGATGACATGATTGTATATTTAGAAGATCCCATTGTCTCTGCCCAAAATCTACTTAAGCTGATAAGCAACTTCAGCAAAGTCTCAGGATACAAAATCAATGCACAGAATTCACAAGCATTCCTATACGCCAACAACAAACAGAAAGCCAAATCATGAGCGAACTCCCATTCACAATTGTTACAAAGAGAATAAAATACCTAGGAATACAACTAACAAGGGATGTGAAGGGCCTCTTCAAGGAGAACTACAAGCCACTGCTCAAGGAAATAAGAGAAGACACAAACAGATGGAAAAACTTTCCATGCCCATGGTTAGGAAGAATCAATATCTTGAAAATGGCCATACTGCCCAAAGTAATTTATAGATTCAGTGCTATCCCCATCAAGCTACCAATGACTTTCTTCACAAAATTGGAAAAAAACCACCTTAAACTCCATTTGGAACCAAAAAAGAGCCTGCATAGCCAAGACAATCCTAAGTAAAAAAAGCAAAGCTGGAGGCATCACGCTACGTGACTTCAAACTATATTACAAGGCTACTGTAATCAAAACAGCATGATGCTGGTACCAAAACAGAGATAAAGACCAATGAACAGAACAGAGGCATCAGATAGAATGCCACACAACTACAACCATCTGATCTTTGACAAACTGACAAAACCAAGCAATGGAGAAAGGATTCCCTATTTAATAAATGGTGTTGGGAAAACTGGGTAGCCATATGCAGAAAGCTGAAACTGGATCCCTTCCTTACACCTTATAAAAAATTAGCTCTAGATGGATTAAAGATTTAAACATGAGGCCTAACAACCATAAAAACCCCAGAAGAAAGCCTAGGCAATACCATTCAGGACATAGGCATGGGCAAGGACTTCATCACTAAAACACCAAAAGCAATGGCAACAAAAGCCAAAATAGACAAATGGGATCTAATTAAACTTAAGAGCTTCTGCACAACAAAATAAACTACCAATAGAGCGAACTGGCAACCAACAGAATGGGAACAATCTCAGCTCATTGCAACCTCAGCCTTCTGGGTTCAAGCAATTCTCCGGCCTCAGCATCTTGAGTAGCTGGGATTATAGGCGCATACCACCACACACAGTTAATTTTTGTATTTTAGTAGAGACAGGGTTTCACCACGTTGGCCAGGCTGGTCTCGAACTCCTGACCTCAGGTGATCTGTCCACCTCGGCCTCCCTTACAGGTGTGAGCCACCACACCCAGCAAAATTTTTTTTTAAATAATTACAGCAAAATAAAAAGAAAAAAATAAAATACAAAATAAGTAAATAAATAAATAATTACAGCAAGCTAAAGTTAATTTATTATTGAAGAAAAGCTTTAAAAAATTTTGGTGTAGCTTAAGCATATGGTTTTTATAAAGCCTACAGTAGTGTACAGTGAGATCCTATGCCTTCACACTCAGTGACTCATTCACAGCATCTTCCAGTCCTGCAAGCTCTTTTCATGGTAAGTGCCCTATACAGGAGTATAGGGTATTTTAAACTCTCTTATGCTCGATTCTTACCGTTCCTTCTCTATGTTCGGGTACACAAGTACTTACCATTGTGTTGCAACTGCCTATAGCATTCAGTAAAATATCAGGCTGTACAGGTGTGTAGCCTAGGAGCAATAGGCTACGCCATACAATCTAGGTGTGTAGCAGGCTATATAAGGTTTGTGTGGGCCGGGCG
>NW_016107734.1:358212-362717 GCF_001604975.1 Cebus imitator | reverse complement strand
CCGTCCCAAAAAAAAAAAAAAAAGGTTTGTGTAAGTGCACTTCGCTGTGCGCACAATGAGACAATCACCTTAAGAGGCACTTCTCAGAACCATGCCATGGTTAAGAGAGGCGTGACTGTACAGGCATCCTCTTCCTGAAAGCTCAGTCAACCCTGTGCAGTGCTAACTGCCACACTCCCTTTTTGCACGTGCAGAAATCAAGGATCTTTGGCTCCGCTGAGTGACTTGTTCATGGTTTCTGTTTTCAAGTGGTGGAGGCGGGACTTGAATATTCGAGAGCTCCTTCTGGAGAACTGTGGTCCTTAACCATTAAAACTACTTAAGAGGTCTTGTTTCTTGATCACTGCCTACCAAGTGCTAGGCCCGGTGCTTGAGGCTTTCTCTGGATTATTACTCTGAGTCCTTAGATTTACGAGAAACAGGTCTGCAAGTCCTGACCCTAACACGCAAGGGTTAGTGGAGATGGGGGCTTGAAATCAGCTTCTCCGTCGAGTCTGGCTGTCTCCCGGACCCGGGCACACCTCCACGATGGCGATCCCGCCCCCTCAGTGGCGTCCTTTGCATTGCACTACTTGCGGGGAAGTCCCTCCTGGCCCGGACCCTCGTCCCAGGCCCCGCGTCGCGGGAGAAGCGAAAGGGGCAGTATGGGGAAAGGGCGGAGGGGCGGGGGCGGGGGTGGTCCGCAGAGAGGCAGGCGGCGGCGCGCAGCTGGGAACTGCACGCTCACCCGCCGAGTAGGACGGGCCCGGCGGGGGTGGGCGCGACAGTGGGAACAGCGGCCCGCTCCAGAGGGCGCGCGGGGAGGGGGCACGGCGAACGCGCGCGTGCGCGGTGCGTGTGTGGGCCCGCGGGGGTGCGCGCGAGGCGGGGGGGCAATGAGGTCGCCGCGGCGGCGCGCAGTACGGCGGGAACATGGCGCGCGGAACCGGCGCGCGCGCCTAGCTGGCGGGACCGTTAGCTCGAGGCGGACGCGGCCCGGGCCCCGTGGGGATGGAGCAGTCGCCGCCGTCGGCGCCCGAGTCGACCCCAGGGCCGACCCCCGCAAGAAGCCGAAGGAGGCGGGAGCCGGAGTCGCCGCCGGCGTCGGCGCCGGTGAGTGCGTGAGGGGCTTGGGCCGGGAGACTTTCTTTGTGAAACTCCGGCGGTGGGAGCCGGGCCGGGCCTCAGCGGCTTAGGACCGCCTGCAAGGCGGAAGGCGTCTCGCGGTCCGGGTTCGATCCCAGCCGCGAGCCGTCTGGCGGCGGGACCTGGTCCTGCGACTGCCTGCCTCAGTTTCTGCGGGGGTGTGTGAGGGTGTGTGTAGGTGTATGAGGGTGTTGGCCTGCGCGCACCGGGGGTGAGGGGACGGTATACAGTCGGTGCCTAATGCGCACGTCTCCTCCCCCTCACCCCAGACCCCTGGGGCGGAAACTGGGGACCTGACTCTGTTGGAGCGGTAGGCGGCACCCGCGGGGAGACAGGTGTCGGCGCAGCCCGGATGGCTCTTTCCCGCGTCGGGATTGTGAGGAGTGAGCTCTCCGTCTCCGGAGGCGAGCAAGTCTGTCGGTGGCTCATCACCGTGTTTGGTGTTTGGGCCACCAGTTAGGGGGAAGGATGCTGAGCGACAAGGACTTTAGAGGTCCCGCTGGATGGGATGGGATGGCTCTAGGCTCTCGAGCTTCCCCTCACCCCTGCCTCCCAAACCCATTGGAGCGTAGGAATCATTGGGAGCACCTGGTAAAATGCGGGCTTCACACCGAACGCCAGGCCTACGGACTGTGGCTCACCAGAGCGTGGAAGCAGATTTCGAACTTAAGCGCCGACGTTGTGATCAGGCGAGTTTGGCAAGCACTATTTTAGAGAGTAGGCTTCCTGCGAGCAGGAGCCGGTTCTGTGTATACCTCACCGTGGCATCCTGGTACCCGGCATGGTGCCTGGCACGGTAGATGATCACAAAATATCTGTAGAATAAATTACAAGGGAGAGTGCAAAATAGGAGTCCTTGAGACATTTTCTGGAGCTTCGTGAGATTAGTATCTCTGTCGGATTTATGTTACGGTATATGGTTTTTCTCAGCTCCTAACTTAACTTTTGTGACTGTTTTTAATGCCGTGTTTTCAGTATGTTCTAAGCAAAAGCAGGGTATATGTTGCTTATATACACGATCCACTAGGCTGGGTGCGGTGACTCACTCCTGTAATCCCAGCACTTTGGAAAGTGGATTGCTTGAACCCACGGGCTTGAGGCTGTAGTGAGCCAAGGAGTTAGAGACCAGTGTGGGAAACTTAGCGAGACACGTCCCCACACAAAATACAAAAATTAGCTGGGTGTGGTAGTGTGCACTTGTAGTCCTAGCTACTCTGGAGGCTGAGGTGGGAGGATCGCTTGAAGTCCAGGTTGCAGTGAGCCAAGGTTGTGCCACTGCATTCCAGCCTGGACAATAGAGTGAGAACCAGTCTCTTAAATAAATAAATAAATAAATAAATGATTTTCTGTGTACACTTCCTCTGGTTAAAATTAATTCTGAAACAAAATTCTGAATTAAAATATGCATGTTTCTTTCTCTTCATCATTTGGTAACACTAGGCTTTTAGGATTTTATTCTGTTGGGACAGGTAAATATCTACATATTTGACAAAGCAAATATGAATTACTGTTTATTCAAGAAACTTGGCAATTTGCTTAAACCTGAGTATTTGCAGTCTTTGTGATATTTTGTGTTTTTAATTTTTAATTAAAAAAATTTTTGGCCAGGTGTGGTGGCTCACACCTGTAATCCCAGCACTTTGGGAGGCCGAGGCGGGTGGATCACGAGGTCAAGAGATCGAGACCATCCTGGTCAACATGGTGAAACCCCGTCTCTACCAAAACTACAAAAAATTAGCTGGGCATGGTGGCGCATGCCTGTAATCCCAGCTACCCAGGAGGCTGAGGCAGGAGAATTGCCTGAACCCAGGAGGTGGAGGTTGCCGTGAGCCGAGATCGTGCCATTGCACTCCAGCCTGGGTAACAAGAGCGAAACTCCGTCTCAAAAAAAAAGAAAAAAAAATTTTTTTTTGAGACGGACTCTGTTGTCCAGGCTGGAGTGCAAGTAGCACAATCTCGGCTCACTGCAACCTCCACCTCCTGAATTCAAGAGATTCTCCTGCCGCAGCCTTCAGTGTAGCTGGCATTACAAGTGTATGCCATCACACCCAGCTAATTTATATATTTTTAGTAGAGAGGAGCTTTTGCTATGTTGCCCAGGCTGGTCCCAGACTCCTTGACTTCAAATGATCTGCCCACCTCGGCCTCCTAAAGTGCTGGGATTACAGGTGTGAATCACTGTACCCAGCTTTATTTATTTTTTTTTATTTGTTTGAGATACAGTCTCACTCTATTGCCCAGGTTGGAGTGCAGTGGCATGATCTCGGCTAACTGCAACCTCCACTTCCCAGGTTCCAGCTATTCTCAGGCCTCAGCCTCCTGAGTAGCTGGGATTACAGGCATGTGCTACTACTACACCCAACTAATTTTTTGTATTTTTTAAGTAGAGACAGGGTTTCCCTGTGTTGGCCAGGCTGCTCTGGAACTCCTGGCCTCAAGTGATCCACCTGCCTCATCTTCCCAAAGTGCTGGAATTACAGGTGTGAACTACTGTGCCTAGCCAATCTTTGTGATATTTGGAAATTGAGGTTATATTTTGTCAGAGTCAATGGTAAAATAGAATTGTTTGAAATTAATATTTCAGGGGCTATTTTTTACATTAAATTGAATTTTATTTTGTTGGTTTCATTTCAGTAGGTTTTAACTATTTTAAAAATACACACACACACACACACACACACACATATATTTTATTTTTTTTTTCTGAGACAGAGTTTTGCTCTGTCACCCAGGCCAGAGTGCAATGGCGTAGTTTTGGTTCACTGCAACCTCTCCCTTCTGGGCTCAAGCAATTTTCCTGCCTCAGCCTCCCAAATAGATGGGATTACAAGTCCCCATCACCACGCCTGGCTAATTTTTGTATTTTTAGTAGAGATGGGGTTTCACCATGTTGGCCAGGCTGGTTTTGAACTCCTGAGCTCAAGTGATCTGCCTGCCTCGGCCTCCCAAAGTGCTGGTAGCCACCACACCTGACCAAAAATATTTTTAAAGGCAGAATCTTGCTATGTTGCCCCAGCTGGTCTTGAACTCCCAGTCTTGGCCTCAAGTGATCCTTCTGCCTCAGCTTTCTGAGTAGCTGGAAGCACAATTGTGAGCCACCACACCTGGCTTTTATTATTTTTTTCTAATAAAAAAATTAATAGAATTCGTTGTTTCACTGGACAAAATATGCATATATAGGAAGGCAAGACTTTTGGACTTGAGATTGCGCTGAAGAAGAAAAATGGAAAAATTAGGCAGTTTAGTCTCTCAGTGTGTTATTTTTGTATGTTATACAGATATGTCTTTTTAAAGTGTCTTTAAAAAGCTTTATTGAGATAAAGATAAATGAGATAAATTCACCTACCATGAAATCAACCCCTTGAGTGTAGAATTTTGTG
>NW_016107734.1:352932-356167 GCF_001604975.1 Cebus imitator | reverse complement strand
CGGGGTTTCACCGTATTAACCAGGATGGTCTCGATCTCTTGACCTTGTGATCCACCCGCCTCGGCCTCCCAAAGTGCTGGGATTACAGGCTTGAGCCACCGCGCCCGGCCTCATTCTTTTTTTTTTTTTATGGATACAAAAAGTTCTCCCAGCACTGTATATTGAAAAGACTGTCCTTTCCCTTATTGATGGTCTTCACATCTTTTTTGAGAATCAGTTGAACATATATAAGGTTTTATTTCTGGACTCTCAGTTGTGTTCTGTTGATCTGTATTTCTTTCTGTCTTTATGCCAGTACTACACTGTTTCATTACTGTAGCTTAGTAATAGGCTTCGAAATTAAGTGTAAGTCCCTTAACTTTGTTCTTTCAAGACTGGCTATTCTGGGTCCCTTATATTTCCAAATGGCATGTTTTATCTATTCTTCTTTTTTTTTTTCGTTTTGAGATAGAGTCATGATCTGTCACCAAGGCTGGAATGCAGTGGCACAATTTTGGCTCACGGCAACCTCTGCCTCCCCAGTTCAAGTGATTCTCGTACCTTAGTCTCTGGAGTAGTTGGGATTACAGATATGTACCACCATGCCCGGCTAATTTTTGTATTTCACCATGTTGGCCAGGCTGGTCTTGAACTCCTGGTCTCATGTGATCCACCTGCCTTGGCCTACTAAAGTGTTGGGATTACAGGCGAGAGCTACTGTGCCTGCCTTTTCTATTCTTTCAGTGATGTTTTGTAGTTTTCAGTGCACAAGTCTTGCAGTTCTTCTAACATTTGTTTTCTAAGTATTTTATTCTATTATGTACTATTGTACATAGGACTATTTTTAAAATTTCATTTCCTATTCATTGCTATAAATACAAGTGATTTTTTGATGTGTATTTTAACTTTGTCATTGAGTGGTTGTCTATTTCAATTGTATTTTAAATCTTACCCCCAAAATTAATGAGGAAGAATGGTCTTTCAAAGAGTAAGTATAGACTTCGATGCAGATCTAGGTTTACGTGTCTGTGTTTTACCTCTGCCTCTTGGGTTCAAGCGATCCTTCTGCCTCATTCTCCCAAGTAGCTGGGATTACAAGCATGTACCGCCACACCTGGCTAATTTTGTATTTTTAGTAGAGATAGTACTTTACCATGTTGGCCAGGCTGGTTTTGAACTCCTGACCTCAAGTGATCCACCTGCCTCTGCCTCCCAAAGTGCTGGGATTACAGGCATGAGGCAGTGCGTCCAGCCAACAGGTCTTATGCATCTATAGTTCTCATATGTATAATTGGACAGTAATATACATTCCAAAGAAATGTTAAATAAAAGAGGATGTAGGTATTTACTTGGAACAGTGCCTTGCTTGTGGTAGGGATTTGATATTTGTTGTTTATCTTCTTCTGCTAGTTAATTCTGGTAAACCACAAAACAAAAAGCAGACAAACCTAATACAAAACCAAGAAAAACAAAAACTCCAAAACCACAGACCGAAAAAAAGAGAAAAGCCACAAAGCAAAAAACCGCAAACAGAAACCCCAAGCCTCTTCCTGTCCCCATCACCTATCTACAACCCAAGAAATCCCTGTGAGTGCTGAGGAACCATGAAAGAAGACAAAGTCTCATACCACATAATTGTATTGTAAATGTATGTGAAATCAGGGCTGCTATACAGAATATTTGACAATGAATTTTAAGTATTATTAAAAATAATAAAAGTATAATTGAAAGCTCTTTATTTTTACTCTATGATTCTTGTTTTGTGTGCTGTTTTTTCACTACTATTTTCCTGAAAGCAGAAGCAATATTTTTTTCATTAAATTTCATGGTTACAACCTTTCTTCCTTTGAATTATTTCTATTTTTAAAAACTGTTAGAGGGAAGCCTGATGTTTGAACTGAAACTTGGTAGAACTTTTATTTTGGTTTCTCTTCAGCAGCTGGGTGGATTGTTGTTTTCTAAGAAGAGAAATTAGAGACATAGCATGATACAAATATGATGCTTGGAAAGTATCATGTTCCTTGTATATTCACACTATATTATCTATAGTCTTCTAAAAACAAACACCAGTTTTCTGTAGGCATGTTTTGGCAAAATATAAGTATCAGTGCTAATTTGATTTTCATTTTATGATGATTGACATTAGATGACAATAATCTTAGTAATTTTCATCTTTACTGAAGTGATGCTCTTAATGCAATTCTGTGAGTGCAAAAAATGTTGATATTAAATTTGTCCTAATGTTTTCTGAACTAAGTCCATCGTATGTTGAAACAATATTGTGGCAATTTTTGACTTCCACTATGGCATGGTAATGCCAAGTACATACCAGGGAAGGGGGAAAACATACAATAATAATGCCTTCCCTTATTTAACATTCACAGTTAACTTCTTTTTTTAACTCCTGCAAAACCACAACACAAAGTCAGGTTTGTTGTCCTTAGACCACTTGCTATTTCTTAGCAATTCTACTCTTTATCCACAAAATAAAACCATATCCTCATTACAATAGTTATTTATCAAGTGGGATCTCAAAAAATCACATTCTAGATTACTATATATTAGTTTTACCCTATTAATCATGTAAAATAAGGTACGTTCTTCACATCCTCGCCTGGGGCAGTGTAGCTATGATCAAATTGGGTTTTTTTTCTGTAGTGGTCACAGTGAGGCCAATTAACAGCCATAGTATAACACCTGCTTGCCTTCTTTTTCTGTTCTACTCTCCAGTTACTATTACTACCTCTTGACTTCTCCAAATACTACTTTTGGAGTCTAGCAAAATAACTAATTCCCGGTATTTAGTCTAAGAGTAGAAGGACATTACTGTTGTTTTCTCTTTCTCAATAGCAAGAAAATATTGTTGATTTTTAGTGATAACAAGTATTTTACTTTTAAAGGGTTTATTTCTTTTCTTTTCTTTTTTTTTTGAGACGGAGTTTCGCTCTTGTTACCCAGGCTGGAGTGCAATGGCGCGATCTCGGCTCACCGCAACCTCCGCCTCCTGGGTTCAGAAAATTCTCCTGCCTTAGCCTCCTGAGTAGCTGGGATTACAGGCACGCGCCACCATGCCCAGCTCATTTTTTGTAGTTTTAGTAGAGACGGGGTTTCACCATATATTTCTAGTTTAATTTTCTGATAAAAGCCTTATTTTGGCCAGGTGCTGTGGCTCACACCTGTAATCCCAGCACTTTGGGAGGCCAAGGCAGGTGGATCACTTGAGGCAACACAGGGTACAGGGCAACGTGGTGAAACC
>NW_016107734.1:350353-351872 GCF_001604975.1 Cebus imitator | reverse complement strand
CCAGCTAGCTACTCGGGAGGCTGAGGCAGGAGAATCGCTTGAATCAGGGAGTCGGAGTTTTAAGTGAGCCGAGATCGCACTACTGCACTCCAGCCTGGTGACAGAAGAGACTCTGTCTCAAAAAAAAAAAAAGAAAAGGTATCCAACATCATCGATCAATCAAAACAGTGAGGTCCACTTTACATAAACTGGAGTGGCTAAAGTAAAAAAAGATAGACAATAATAAGTACTGGTGAGGATGTGGAGAAATTGGAGCTCTCAAACATTGCCAGAATGTAAAGTGGTACAGCTCTCTTAGAAAATGCTCACTTTGGGAGGCTGAGGCAGGTGGATCACGAGGTCAGAAGTTCAAGACCAGCCTGGCCAAGATGATGAAACCCCGTCTCTACTAAAAAATGCAAAAATTAGCCGGGCGTGGTGGCACACGCGTGTAATCCCATCTACTCGAGAGGCTGAGATAGAAAATTGCTTGAACCTGGAAGGCAGAGGTTGCAGTGAGCGGAGGTCGCACCACTGCACTCCAGCCTGGGTGACAGAGTGAGACTCCGTCTCAAAAAAAGAAAAAACGCTTTGGCAGCTCCTCAAAGTGTTAAACATAGACTTGCCATATGGCCCAGTAATTCTACTCCCAGGTATATATAAACCCTAAAGACAGGAAAGCATTTGTTCACACAAAAACTTGTACATGAATGTTCATTGCTTAATTATTTATAAAAGCCAAAAAGTGAAAACAACTCACAAGTACAACTAACTGTTGACTAGATAAACAAAATGTATTTTTTCCAATAGAATATTCTGCCATAAAAAGAAGAGGTACTGTTGTGTGATACAGCATGGATGAACCTTGAAAACATTCTAAGTGGAAGAAACCAGTCACAAAAGATCACATATTGTAATGATTTTAATTATGTGGAATAATTCAGCATAGACAAATGCATATAGAGAGAAAGTAGATTAGTGTTTGTCAGGAATGTTGCAGTGGGGAGGAGTAGGGAATGACTGCTAATGGATATGGGGTGATGAGACTATGCTAAAATTAGATTGTGGTAATGGTTGTACACCTCTGAATAAACCACTAAAAACCACTGAACTGTATTCTTTAAATGGGTAAGTTTTATGATATGTGAAATATATTTCAGTAGAGATGTAGAAAAATGTCAGAAAATAAAGTTTAACCCTTAAAAACATCATTAAAGATATTCTCTTAAAGTCTTTTTTTTTGCCTCGCTCCTCTAATTTTTATTTTCACTAATGCAGGGTAAAATGAGTAGGATTACTTGATCTGGCCATCTACGGCTATTTTATGGAGTGACAAACTAAATTCAATACTGATAGAGTTGTTTTCTGTGTGCACATATAATAGAGTATATACTGTGTGTATAAAAAATTCAAGCATATAAGGCCGGGCGCGGTGGCTCAAGCCTGTAATCCCAGCACTTTGGGAGGCCAAGGCGGGTGGATCACAAGGTCAAGAGATCGAGACCATCCTGGTCAACATGGTGAAACTCCGTCTCTACTA
>NW_016107734.1:345786-349057 GCF_001604975.1 Cebus imitator | reverse complement strand
AAAAAAAAAAAAAAAAAAAAAAAAAAAAATTGTTGAAGAAATTGGCCACAAATTCCAAATATATTTTATAAAAATAAAATTTTCATTAGACATATTTGGAAGAATCATATAAATTATAGAGTATTTGTGTGAAAGCACTCTTCCTTCTGTAAGTACAGGTGTTTCAGATTATTATAGCTGGACTAGCATTTATATTGTGCTTACTCAGTTTTGGTACTGTTTAAATACTTTATATATATTAACTAACTTAATTCTCACAACTTTATGAAGTAGGTACTATTATCCCCATCTTATATGTGAGAAAAGTGTAGTACAGAAAGGTTGAGTAACTTGATCAAGATCATCCAGCTAGGAAGCTGAGTTGCCCTGGATTCTAATTTAGAAGCCTGGCTCTGGAGTCTGTGTTCTTAACCATTTGCATTAGACTGTCTTTGATTTGTATGATCAGTAAGCAAATAGTAAACAATTACAACCACCTCTTGCTACTAAACTCTAGACTTGTTGCTGGAAAATAACATAATTTCCCTGTGGATATTGTTAAAGCCTAGATTTTGTTTTGAGGTTTAAGGTTATGTTGGCACACTATTCTGGAATTTGTCTCTACAATATCGATCAAGCAAAGGGATGAGTATTTGACACTAAGTTTATTATTGAATTTTATTATCTATTACTTTAATCAAAAGATGAAATTAATTACAATGTAAGCAGTATAATTTCTTTATGTATTGAAAGTTACAAAACTGAGCCAGGCACTGTTGGTTGTTCATTTCTGTGTTTCAGCTATTTGGGAGGCTAAAGTGGGAAGATTGCTTGAGGTCAGGAGTTTAAGACCAGCCTGGGTAACATAGTGTGAGACCCAGTCTCTCAAATGTATGTTTTAGGCCAGGTATGGTGGCTGATGCATGTAATCCCAGCACTTTGAGAAGCCGAGGGGGGTGGATCATTTGAGGTCAGGAGTTCGAGACCAGCTTGGCCAACATGGTGAGACCCCATCTCTACTAAAAATACAAAAATTACAAAAAAAAAAAAACCACAAAAAAGAAAAAAAATACAAAAATTAGCTGGGTGTGTTGATGTGCACCTGTAATCCCAGCTTAGGCTGAGTTGGGAAAACTACTTAAACCTGGGAGGCAGAGATTTCATTGAGCTGATATCATGCCGCTGTAGTCCAGCCTGCGTGACCGTGAGACTGTCTCAAAAAAAAAAAAAAAAAAAAAAACAAACAAAAAAACCACACAAAAACCAAAAATCAATCTGTCTGTCTCTCTCTCTCTATATATATATAATTTATATATATATATATATAAATTTGCCGGGTATGGTGGCATGTACCTGTAGTCCCAGCTACTCATGACTCGGGCAGGAAGACTCCTTGAACCCAGTAGTTCCAAGCTACACTTAGCTATGTTGGCATCACTGTATTGTAGCCTGGGCCACAGAATGACACTTGGTCTCTAAAAATAAATGAATAAATGTATGTTACAAAACTGTTATTAAACTAATACTTAATGCAGTACTTGATATAAATGTTTCTTAAATGAATGTTGGAAATTAGATAATGAAGAAAGGATTAAGTGAAATGAGGCCATACAAAAACAATAGTTTTTAAGATAGCAAACAAATGATTATAATTTCCTATGCAACTCTAAAATAAAGGGAATCATATATTTTAAAAAATTTTTTCCCTTTCTCAGATCACCAGGCCAAGAGTCCTACACTAGCCTGGCCAATATGGTGAAACCCCATCTCTACTAAAAATACAAAATTAGCCTGGCACAATGACTCACACCTGTAATCCCAATACTTTTGGAGGCTGAGGCGGGTAGATCACCTGAAGTCAGGAGTTTGAGACCAGCCTGGACAACATGACGAAATTCTGTCTCTACTAAAAATACAAAAATTAGCTGGGTGTGGTGGCACTTGCCTGTAGTACCAGGCACTCGGGAGGCTGAGGGAGAATAATTGCTTGAACCTGGGAGGGGAAGGTTGCAGTGAGCCGGGATCACATCATTGCACTCCAGCCTGGGCGACAGAGTGAGACTCCGTCTCAAAAAATAAAAAAAAATTTTTAAAAAAATTAGCTGGTCATGGTGGCATGCACCTGTAGTCCCAGCTACTCGGGAGGCTGAGGCAGAAGAATCGCTTGAACCCGGGAGGCAAAGGTTGTAGTTAGCTGAGATCGTGCCACTGCACTCCAGCCTGGGTGACAGACTGAGACTCCATGTCAAAAAAACAAAAAATATTTATCTTTCTTACTGTGCTGATGAAAGAAATGATAAAATTGCTGCTTGTATCTACCTTGATTATTGATGAGGAAGAATCAGTTGTTACAGTTCAAATAAATGTTTTTAACTAAAGAAAAAGTATATTAATACTATAAGCTGTTTTGGGTCAAAATTTTAGTTTTAGACCAGGTTTGTGAAATAAAGGTATAATTATAGTTTCCTGAAAATATTTTTTTGCTATTAAAAAAATGCATTTCAGCCTGGGTTCGGTGGCACACACATATAATCCTAACACTTTGGGTGGCCAAGATGAGAGGATTGCTTAAGCCCAGGAGTTCAGGGTCAGCCTGGGCACCATGATGAAACCCCGTCTCTAAAATACAAAAATTAGTGGGGCACAGTAGCGCGTGCCTGTCGTCCCAGATACTTGGGAGGCTGAGGTGGGAGGATCAGTTGAGCCCAGGAGGTTGAAGTTGCAGTGAGCCATGATGCACTGCACTCCAGCCTGGGTGACTCCAACCTTGTCTCAAAAAAAAATTTTTTTCTTGTTAAATTAAAATTAAAAAAAAATTTAGAGACAGGGTCTGGCCTTGTCAACCAGGCTGGAGTTCATTGGTGCTATTATAGCTCACCAAAGCCTTGGACTTTTAGGCTCAAGGGATTCTCTTGCCTCAGCCTCCTTAGTAGTTGACATTGCAGGCAAGAGCCACTACACTAGGCATATTCTTTATTTGAGTAGGAACTTCTGGTGAAGCTAGAAATATAGTTATTAATACATGTTAATTTCGACCTGTAATCCTGGCACTTTGGGAGGCCGAGGCAGGGGGATCACCTGAGGTCAGGAGTTTGAAATCAGCCTGGGCAATTGGTAAAATACCATCTCCACAAAAAATAGAAAAATAAGGGGCCGGGCGCGGTGGCTCAAGTCTGTAATCCCAGCACTGTGGGAGGCCGAGGCGGGTGGATCACGAGGTCAAGAGATCGAGACCATCCTGGTCAACATGGTGAAACCGTCTCTACTAAAAATACAAAAAATTAGCTGGGCA
>NW_016107734.1:342200-344846 GCF_001604975.1 Cebus imitator | reverse complement strand
TCAGCCTCCTTAGTAGCTGGGATTACAGGCACGTGCCACCATGCCCAGCTAATTTTTTGTATTTTTTAAGTAGAGACGGGGTTTCACCATGTTGACCAGGATGGTCTCCATCTCTTGACCTCGTGATCCACCCGCCTCGGCCTCCCAAAGTGCTGGGATTACAGGCTTGAGCCACCGCGCCCGGCCAATTTTTGTATTTTTAATAGAGACGGGTTTTACCATGTTGGCCTAGCTGATCTTGAACTCCTGACCTCAGGTAATCCACCCGCCTCGGCCTCCCAAACTGCTGGGATTACAGGCATGAACCACCATGCCCAGCACTTAATTTTTAAATTGTAAAATGTATGTCAAATTATCATCTTAATCATTTTCATGTGTACAGGTAGGTGGAATTAAATACATTCATGTTGTTGTGCAGCTATTACCACTATCCATCTCTATAACTCTTTTCATCTTGTAAAAGTGAAACTCTATCCGCTAAACAATAAATTCCGTACTCCCCTCTCTCCAACCTCTGGCAGCCACCATCCTATTTTCCATCTCTGTGATTTTGGCTACTATGCCAGGTTTCAAATCATGTCTGTTTGTGAACCCAAAGCAATTTAGAGAAAAATTTTTAAATAAGATTTTTTAATCCTTGAAAGATGGGTTGCAAACATGTTAGCAGCTATGATGAAATATGATTACTCTTCTGTTTTAGAGTACATATTTCTAGTTGAAGTTGGAAGAGTTAGAATTATTGCAAACGTACTTGGTTTCCCACAATTGTCATAACATTTTGATTAATTTTAGAGGGAGTTGTGAAAGGACTCATATCAATTTGGCTCAAAAATTTTTTTTTTTTTGAGATGGAGTTTCGCTCTTGTTACCCAGGCTGGAGTGCAATGGCGCGATCTCAGCTCACTGCAACCTCCATCTCCTGGTTCAGGCAATTCTCCTGCCTCAGCCTCCTGAGTAGCTGGGATTACAGGCACGTGCCACCATGCCCAGCTAATTTTTCGTATTTTTAGTAGAGACGGGATTTCACCATGTTGACCAGGATGGTCTCGATCTCTTGACCTCGTGATCCACCCGCCTCGGCCTCCCAAAGTGCTGGGATTACAGGCGTGAGCCACTGCGCTCGGCCTCAAAAATTTTTTGAAAATTTTTTCTTGTGTAATATTTTATTACTTTTTGTACACAGTAATTTCAGATTCATCAGCATTTTAACATTGGCCTTTTGTAATCCTGAATCCTTAATCATGACACTAGAAACGCCTATCATTATGTTTAACAATATTGTAAGAGGCCAGGCTTGGTGGCTCACGCCTGTAATCCTAGCACTTTGGGAGGCTGAGGTGGGTGGATCACCTGAGGTCGGGAGTTTGAAACCAGCTTGGCCAACATGGTGAAACCCTGTCTACTAAAAATCAAAAATTAGCTGAGTGCGGTGGTAGGTGCCTGTAATCCCAGCTACTTGGGAGGCTGAGGCAGGAGAATTGCTTAAACCTGGGAGGCGGAGGTTGCAGTGAGCTGAGATTGCACCATTGCGCACCCCATCCTGGGTGACAGAGCGAGACTCTGGCTAAAAAAAAAAAAAAAAAAAAGGATTGCAAGAAAGTAAAAAATACTTATATTCAATTTCCATTTATACAAAGTTTTAATGTAAGGCAAGTATCTAATATTGAGGATCATGGACCATTTTTAATTTTGTATTTTCAACCCTAGCATATTTTTGAACTTCAATCAATAGAAATAATTTTTTTTTTTTTTTAGACAGAGTCTTGCTCTGTTGCCTGCTCAGGCTGGAGTGCAGTGGCACGATTTCAGCTCACTGCAACCTCTGCCTCCTGGGTTCAAGTGATTCTTATGTCTCAGCCTCCCAAGTAGCTGGGACTACAGGTGTGTGCCACCTTGCCTGGCTTATTTTTGTATTTTTAGTAGAGACAGGGTTTCACCATGTTGGCCAGGTTTGTCTTGGACTCCTGACCTCAAGTGATCCTCCTGCCTTGGCTTCCCAAAGCGTTGGGATTAGTCATGAACCACCAAGCTCGACCCAGAAATAATAATTTAGAAGATAAATTGTAAACATCTATGAATTAATTTACTTCTGATTTCTGAGTGGGACAATAGTGAAGGTAGTAGCTTTATTTTGCAGTGTGGAAGATTATTGCCTTTATTCTGCCTACTTTATTCTGTATTGGTTGGGTCACCAGAAGTGTGTTGTCAGGTTGGATGTTTTCAGTAGAGAGTTAAAAAAAAAAAAATCCCTCCATCTGTGAGAATTTGATTTTCTGTAAAGCTACAAATCCATATATAAACTTTAAAAACCATGTTAACAGTTGTGTTCAACAAGAGTTACATTTCAAAGGCTACATTAGATTTACAGAAGGTTGTGTATTGTGGCATTGAGGTGTATGTAGTGGTCAAAATCATGGACTCTGGAGTCTGACTCCTTGGGGTTAATCTAAGCCTGTCCACAACTGTGTGACTTTGGCCAATGTGTTTAACTTTTCTGCACCTTATTGTCTCATGTATAAAGTGGGAATACTGGGCCGGGCGCGGTGGCTCACGCCTGTAATCCCAGCACTTTGGGAGGCCGAGGCGGGTGGATCACGAGGTCAAGAGATCGAGACCATCCTGGTCAACATGGTGAAACCCCGTCTT
>NW_016107734.1:324106-340095 GCF_001604975.1 Cebus imitator | reverse complement strand
CAGAGTCTCACTCCGTCGCCAGGTGCCAGGCTGGAGTGCAGTGGCACAATCTTGGCTTGCTGCAACCTCCCCCTCCCAGGTTCAAGCAATTCTCCTGCCTCAGCCTTCCGAGTAGCTGGGACTACAGGCATGCGCCACCATGCCCAGCTAATTTTTGTATTTTTAGTAGAGATGGGGTTTCACCATGTTGGCCAGGATGGTCTCGATCTCTTGACCTTGTGATCTGCCCAACTCGGCCTCCCAAAGTGCTGGGATTACAGGTGTGAGCCACAGCGCCCGGCTTCAGTCCAGTTTTAAGAATCATATTTTTAGAGGAACATGTTACTTAACTAGAGAGCATCCTAAAAAGTGACTAGGTCACATGATAAACATTTGAGGGAAGTTAGGGCATTTAGCTTAGAAAGGAAACATTTCCCACTTCCTACCTAAGGATTTGCTGGTCCACTGAAGATGGTTGAAGTGACAAATTTGTAGTAACATCCTAAAGGATGTAAGATGACAATTCACAGTAAGGGAAGGGAAAGAAAGGAGTGGGCATTTGTTAATTTATTTTAAGCCCTTGTGTCACCCCTGAGCAGTTCCTGACCAGGCATTTAGCAGAATCTCAGTTCTGAGAAGGCTTAAGCTGGGTTGGGTATACATAGTCCTTAATTAAGGACTTAATAGATTGCTGCTTTTTAGCCTTCACAAGTTACT
This sequence comes from Cebus imitator, assembly GCF_001604975.1. NCBI lineage: Eukaryota > Metazoa > Chordata > Mammalia > Primates > Cebidae > Cebus > Cebus imitator. Next base: position 339,399 of record NW_016107734.1, on the reverse strand, counting down.
GAGGGCACTTAGGCTTTTAAATGGAGAAATGGTGGGAGAGCTACAGCTTATCAAATACAAATGAACAGGTACTCTGACTAGTTTAGCCAATCCCTTTATAATATCCTCATTCATTCTTCTCCCTTCTAATTTTTTCTTCCAAGTGAAAAAGAAAGGTTGCATGAACAGAAGTTGAGCACACAATAGTCCTAAACCACAGATGCTACAGAGGCATACAAGACATGTGAGAGTTGTGCACAATATCTGAAGACAGAAGACTTAAATGTTTTCCTATATCATTTTTGGGCACGTAAGGGAGGAAAAAATTCTTCTATTATGTTTACGGTCTGGGGCCCTGCAAATTAAACTGACACAACATTAACTGGAGAGAAAGATTTGTGGTATGTGTATGGGAACAGAGAAAAGGAGTAGCTGGCTTATTAGACGGGTAGAATTAAAGGCTTATATACCTAATATGGGAAGGGACGTAGGGAGAGACAGCTTCTATGGGAAGAGCAAATAGGTTTTTTTCTGAAAAACAAATGGGTTTCTAGAACAAACGAGAGATAAGAAAGTTTGTGATAATGTTAGTCTATGCAGGCATCAGCGGTCTTTTCATCTTCTCTAGGGCCATGTAATTCCTGAAAGAGGGGATTTATGGACTTTTGTTTTTTTTTTCTTTTGAGATAAGGTCTCACCCCCATCACCCAGGCTGGAGTGCAGTGGCACCATCTCGGCTCCCTGCATTCTTGACTTTACAGGCTCAGGTGATTCTCCCACCTCAGCTTCCTGAGTAGCTGGGACTAAGGACTCATGCCACCATGCCTGGCTAATTTTTTGTATTTTTAGTAGAGATGGGGTTTCGCCATGTTATCCAACCTGGTCTGGAACTCCTGGGCTCAAGCTATCCACTTGCCTTGGCCTCCCAGAGTGCTCCACTGTGCCCAGCCTGTGATAAGTGTATTATTCTTCCTCTTGGGAGTAGACCTGCTCCAAAGTGGGGATTTATGGCAGCCTCATTTCCCAGTGGTCACTGCTTTTAGTCAAGAAAGCTCTGAGAAATCTTCCTCTATCTGTTGAGTTTCAGATGCCTTCAGCTTAAAATAATTTTTCTACCAACTTTGGGGTTCCTAATGGGTCCACATAGGCACAAAACTCAGATCAATGGGAGTTTTAGGGAGGCAGATTTAGGTTAATGAAAGGAAAACCTATCAGAACAGTAAATAATATAAAGTTGTATTTTCTGGTGAGGGCTTAGAGTGTAGGTATTCTGTGGTGTATACTGAGTGCATATTTTTACAGTAGGGATCAAGTGGGCAAATGATAAAGATGCTGTCAGTTTCCTTTTGTAATATTGAGATGCTTAACCTGGTGTCTCATCTGATTGAAGGACCATCCTTCTGGCTAATAGAATAGGTTCAGGGAGTACCTGCAGGCGAAACTAGAATTTTTTGAAGAAATATTTGTCTGTTTCAGCCTGGAACAAAAAGCTTTGCAATACACACCCAGCTAAGAAGATTTTGGTCTGAAAAACTTCTTGACAGGTGTTACCAGACATCTATATTAACTGTGGAACAAAATCTCAAAATGTTTCCATAGACATTTAGTTCTGAGCAATATAACTTCTCTTTGAATTTGTCGGATCAGATTATCATTGAATGTTCCTTTAAATAACTAAATAGACTAAGATTATTGAAATTTTTTAAGATATCTGGCAAAAACAATAGAATAGTTACTGTCAAGCCATTATATCTGATAGCAATTAGAATTAGGTGGCAGAATTGATTAACCAGCTTAAGCTTTTATTTTGTGTATTAAGGAAACTTCAATCAGATCACTGCTTCCTAGGTTTTGTGGACTCCAAACAGAGCCTATGGTTCAGTTCACATGTATACCAAGCATCATCTATGGACTGGGTAAATAAAATAACTTGTTCACATATATACGTCTTTTTTTTTTTAAATATGTATAGGTACAGTTTTGGTGCATGGAATATAATGTATTTAAAGACAATACTAAATTCAGGCTGGGCGCAGTGGCTCACGCTTATAATCCCAGCACTTTGGGAGGGCGAGGTGAGTGGATCACCTGAGGTCAGGAGTTTGAGACCAGCCTGACCAACATGGTGAAACCCTGTCTCTACTAAAAATACAAAAATTAGCTGGGGGTGGTGGTGGGCTCCTGTAATCCCAGCTACTTGGGTGGCTGAGGCAGGAGAATCGCCTGAACCCGGGAGATGGAGACAAGTAAGCCAAGACCACGCCATTGTACTCCAGCCTGGGCAACAAGAGTGAAACTCCGTCTCAAAAAAACCCCAAAAACCAAAAAGCAAACAAAAACTAAATTCAGGGTAACCTTTGCTATTTATTTCTATTTTCTCAGTTAGCTGTCTAAAATGTATAATTAAGGGATCAGAAGAGGTTTTTTGTGTTTGAGAAGTCAGGAGGGTGGCGAGGGCCAAGCACAGTGGCTCATGCCTGTAATCTCAGCACTTTGGGAGGCTGAGGTGGGAGTACTGCTTGAGCCCAGGAGTTTGAGACCAGCCTGGACAACAAAGTGACCATATCTAAAAAAAAAAAAAAAATCAAATAATTAGCTGGGCATGGTGGTATATACCTGTGGTCCCAGCTGTATGGGGGGCTGAGGCAGGAGGATTGCCTGAACCTGGGAGGTTGAGACTGCAGTGAGCTATGTGCACTCCAGTCTAGGCAACAGAGCACCTGTGGTCCTAGCTACTTGGGAGGCTGAGGCGGGAAGATCACCTGATCCTGGGAGGTTGAGGTCACAGTGAGCTGAGATCATGCCATTACACTCCAGCTTGGGCAACAGAGCAAGACCCTGTTTCAACAACAACAAAAAAGAGTGACTGTGTGACTCAGTGCAGTGGCTTATGTCTGTAATCCCAGCAATTTGGGAGGCTGAGGTGGGAGGCTCACTTGAGGACAGGAGTTTGACACCCACCTGAGCAACATAGTGACACCCTGTTTGTAATTAAAAAACAAAAGAGGTCAAGAGACTTGAAAGTGCATACTGGCAACTGTTGAGCTAGATCAGAGGTTGGCATACTTTCTATAAAGAGCTAGATGATAAATACTTTAGGCTTTGTGGGCTATCTGGTCTATATTGCATCTATTCAGTCCCACCACTGTAGCACAAAACAGCCATAGATAACAGGTAACTGAATGAATATGGCTGCTTTCCAATAAACCTGTATTTCCAAAAATAGGCAGCAGGCTAGATTTGACTGAAATCTAACACTGGCTGACCCCTGTTTCAATCTTCTAAAAGTTGTTTCAAATTCTAAGACTTAAGTTTTTAAAAATGGAATGAGAGGTGGGGTTAGCCTACGACCTTGTTTTATACCTCATAGAACACTGGCAGGAGATCATAGATCATTTCTGCCAACATTGACTCTTACATTGGTGTTAAAATAGGTCTGGTAAGAGCACTGGGGTCTGTGAAGTTTAGAATCCTATACTTGTATACTTAGACCTAGGTTTCTCTCTCCCTTGGATGATGCTGAAAACAATTTTATTTGCATTAATTATGCATTCCTAGGTTCCTGCTGTGTTTTGTGTTTGTGTTCATTTCTAGCACCACTTCCTTCTAATTATCTCATGTCGGACTTCTTTTGATCATATGCATTTCATAAAAGATAGCTTATTTCCCCAATTCTAGAATACTGTACTTTGAGGCTGTCAGAAAAAATTGTGAAAGACTTGTAAAGATTACTGGGTATCTTCAGTGGAAAACTAGGTTGTCTGGAATGCAGTTTACCCTTCTGTTTCATCCAATTCTAAGAGGTTTGCACCTTTCATTGTCTTTGAGCTATTTTCTATATGTGTATACTGCAGATAACTGATCAGTGTGATTCTCATCCATAGGCATGCAAATTATTCTTTCTAAATGGAAGGGTGATCAATTTTCCTTTCCTTCTCCCCTGCAAAGGCCAGTTGTGCATTTAGTATTTAGAAATTCATTTCAGCATTTCTGATTGCCTTTACATGTGTGGTACTTGGAATTCTCTGAATTAGTTGTAATATCTTACTGGGCCACTCATTAATTAATTAATGAGTTAAAGTCTTTGATGTGTGTTCATTTTATGTCTGTGTGGTAGTCATGATTTTACCTTTACAAAAATTGATATTTTAGTAGAAACGGGGTCCTTTACTGGTTTTTATTTCACTGGTTCCCCTCTCATAAAGCGTATCAAAAAAACGTGTGAAAGTACCAGTAAGTTCAGAGATCAGTAATAGTCTCAGGGATTTTTATTATTTATCATAAGAACTGAAAAACAATGCTTTTAAAATTTAATGGCATATAATATAAATTATTCATGCTTATTTGTTAAGTGTTCAAATTGCATGTATTTGTAACTTGGTTGAATTTGAAATTTTAATAATTTTGACCTTGTATATTTGAATATTTGTCATTATAATAACTAAACAAGCCAAATGGTTTTCTCCATTAGTCTTAAAAGAAGTTGGCTATTTACCAAGTAAAATGGTAGTGACTTTTTTGTAACCATCTCAAGAGAACACTGTAGAGATACAAAGGTTAGAATATCAGAATTGTGTTTTGGTAAATCTCCATATTAGACTTTATATTGAATAGTTTGTAGTTAAGATTCTATTATTCATGGGCATGAAACTATGGGAATTAACAAGTCAATGCAGGTGATATGACCCAGCCTTTCTTAAAACAAACAAAACCTCAGCAAGTTATAAAAACTATAAACTGGGAACTGGAACATTTTACATTTTTAATGTATTAAATAATTTTACATATATATTTTATATTTCAATAGCTTTTGGGGTACAAGTCATTTTTGGTTACATGGATGAATTGTGTAGTGATGAAGTTTGAGATTTTAGTGCAGTTATCACCAGAGTAGTATACATTGTACTCAATTTCCAATATGTAGTATTTTATCCCTTACCCCTTTCCCAGTTTCTACCTCCTGAGTCTCCAGTGTCTATTATACCACTCTATATGTCTTTGCGTACCTGTAGCTTAGCTCTCATTTATAAGTGAGAACATATGGGATTAGGTTTTTCATTCCTGAGTTACTTCACTTAGCATAATGGCCTGCAGCTTCCTCCAAGTTGCTGCAGCAGACATTATTTCATTCTTTTATGGCTGAGTAGTATTCCATGGTGTATTCGTACCACATGTCCTTTTTCTTTCTTATTTATTTTTTTTTTTTTGAGACAAGGTTTTGCTCTGTCACCCAGGCTGGAGTGCAGTGGCGTGATCTTGGCTCACTGCAACCCCCTCCTCACAGGCTCAAGCAAAGGAGAATTGCCACTGTACTCCAGCCTGGTGCCTGGTGACACAGCAAGACTCTGTCTCAAAAAAAAAAAAGATTCTTTCCTTTCGATACTTTATAATTTTATTTCATATATTTAATTATTTGAATTACCTGTAATTTTTAATATAGAGGTGATAAGTTTTTTAAATATATCATTTGAATAATCAAAATTTATAACAGAATTTATATTCCGCTGCTGTTGGATAGCATGTTCTGTACATGTCTGTTGGGTCCATTTGGTCTAAAGTATAGTTCAAGTCCAGCATATTCCGTATTGATTTCTGTCTGTTGCATGTTGAAGTTTCCACTGTTTCTTTATTACTAGTTCTCCCTTCAGATTTGTTAATATTTGCTTTATATATTTAGGTACTGTGATGTTGGATGCGTATGTATTTATAATTATACCCTCTTAATGAATTCACCTTTTTATAATTATACAGATATTTTATTTGTCTCTTATTAATAGTTTTTGACTTAAAGTCTATTTTGTCTGATATAAGTATAGTTATCCCTGCTCTCTTTTGGTTTCTATTTGCATGGAATATCTTTCCTGTCCCTTCACTTTCAGTCTGTATGTACTCTTAAAGCTGAAATGAGTCTTTTGTAAGCAGCATATAGTTTTTGTAAGCAGCATCTCTTTGGGTCCTGTTTTTTGTTTTTTTTTTTAATTTAAAAATTTTATTGGGTCCTGAATTTTTATCCATTCAATCTTTCCGTTCTTTGATTGGAGAACTTACTACATTTATACTTAAAGTACTTATTCATAGGTAAGTACTTACTATTACTATTTTGTCAATTGTTTTTGGGCTGTTTTGTAAATCTTTTATTCCTTTGTTTTTTTCTTGTTTTTCTTGCTGATTTGATGATTTTCTATAGTATGCTTTGGTTCCTTTATCTTTTGTGTATCTACTATAGGTTTTTGCTTTGTGGTTACCTTGATGCTTACATAAAACTTAGTTATAGCGAGTCTATTTTAAGCTGATACACAACGGGGAAAGATAGTTTCCAACATATATGGTCCTGGGAAAACTGGCTGTCACATGCCATAAAGTGAAATTGGATCTTTAACTTACACTACACACAAAAATCAATTCAAACAAGATTAAATACTTAAACATAGGACCTGAAACTCTAAAACTCCTAGAAGAAAACATAGAAGAAAAAGTTCTATAATATTGGTTTTGGCAATGATTTTTTTGGATGTGACGCCAAAAACCTAGGCAAAAAAAGCTGGTGGGACTACATCAAACTAAAAATCTCCACAAAAAAAGAAACAGTCAACAAAATGAAAAAGTAACCTATGGGGTGGGATAAAATATTTGTAAATCATATGCCTGATGAGGGCCAATAATATACACAATAAATAAGGAACTCATACCACTCGTTAGCAAATAAGTAACCTCATTTTTAAAATGGGCAAAATACCTGAATATAATTTGTAGAAAGAAGACCTACAGACTTCTAACAGGGATATGAAAAGCTGCTCAATATAACTACCATAGGAGCCAGCAGTCCCACTTCTGGATGTGTCTCTGAAGGAAATAAAATTACTATCTTGAAGAGATATCTGCACTTTCATGTATGTTGTAGTGGTATTCACAATTACCAAGTTATAGAAACTACCTAAGTGTCCATTGATGGATGAATGAATTTAAAAAATGTGCATACACAAAATACCAATGTTATTCAACCTTAAGAAGGAAACCCTGACATTTGCAACAGTATGGATGAACCTAGATCATGTTATGCTAAGTGAAGTGAGCCAGACACAGAAAGACAAATACTGTATAATCTAACTTATATGTAGGATCCAAAAATGTTGAATTCATAAAAACAGAGTAGAAGAGTGGTTATCAGGGGACAAGGGTGGGAGAAATGGGGAGATGGTGGTCAAGGGGTATAAACCTTCAGCTATAAGGTAAATAAGTTCTGGAGACCTAGTGTGCAGCATGGTGACTGTAGTTAATGTATTATACACTTGAAATTTGCTGAGAGAGTAGGTCTTAAGTAATTTCACCGTATACACAAAAGATAGCTCTGTGAGGTGATGGATATGTTAATTAGCTTGACTTTGGTAATCATTTCACAATACATACACATATCAAAGCATCACATTACACACCTTCTACATACATGTTTTTACTTGTCAATTTGTACCTCAATGAAGCTGGAAAAATTTATAACAGGACTGAAATTATACCATGTATGTAGTAATTATATGTGGCTGCATATACTGAGCCCATTTGGCTCACATGTTACTGACACTCCTACCCTTTTAAGATGAATTTGTCAGAGGATCAGATGAAAATATCAGCGATGTTAATATATGTTGATATCCATATGCTATATGTATATGAAATACAGTCACAATATTTTTCTCTATTTTGGAACTCATGAAGGAAGAAATAATATCATAATAGTTAATCTAAGTAAACTCGCTAAATTAGTTCCTGAATTTGATATGGTTGGTTATTTTAAGTGTATCATATATGTAATCTGAGAAATACATGCAAAGGTCTTTTTTCTCTGTCAAGTTTATCAATTACAGATAAGATAGAAAAGGACTTGTAGCTGGGTGTGGTGGCTCACGCCTATAATCCCAGCACTTTGGGAGGCCAGGCAGGGGGATCACTTGAGGTCAGGCGTTTGAGACCAGCCTGGCTAACATGGCGAAATCCCATCTCTACTAAAAATGCAAAAATTAGCCAGGTGTGGTGGTACACACCTGTAATCCTAGCTGCTCAGGAGGCTGAAGCAGGAGAATTGATAGAACCTGGAGGTGGAGGTTGCAGTGAGCCCAGATCATGCCACTGCCCTCCAGCCTGGGCAACAGAGTGAGACTGTATCTCAAAAAAAAAAAAAAAAAAAAAAAAAAAAAAAAAAAAAAAAAAAAAAAAAAAAAAAAAAAAAAAAAAAAAAAAAAAAAAAAAAAGAAAGAAAGAAAAGGACTTGGGAAGTTGTGTTTATTCTTCTTAACCATACACAAAAATTTCTGTTTCTTTCTTTTGAGATGTAGTCTTGCTCTGTTACCAGGCTGGAGTGCAGTGGTACCATCTCAGCTCACTGTAATCTCTGCCTCCTGGGTTCAAGCGATTCTCCTACCTCAGCCTCCCAAGTAGCTGGGACTACAGTCGTGTGCCACCATGTCCAGCTAATTTTTGTATTTTTAGTCAGCCTCCCAAAGTGCTGGGATTACAAGCGTGAGCCACTGCGTCTGGCCAGAAGTTTCTGTTTCTTAACCTTCTAACCACTACACAGTCTCCAGCTGAGTAAACGCAGATATATTTTGACAAGTTAGAAGCTTCTGTGGAGTGCTTACTACAGTGCATTTTTCTTTTAAATTTGTGAACATTTGATGGTGGTGGAGTTCTCCTCTAGTATTTAGAATCTTTGTACTAGTACTGACTCATTCATGGTATTTTCTTTGCTCTTAGAGGCCTTAGTAATGGTGTACATCAGTGTTTCAAGCAATTTCTGGACTTACTAGATGCTTTATTATAAAGGTCATTTGATCTTATGATGTATGGTATTCCCCCCTCTGAGATCCACAGTGTGCAAAATAAGATCTCTGAGAGATATTTCACTAAAGAAGAGATTTATTTAATGTTGTTCATCCTAGTCTCCTGAGGACCTAGGGTTTCCTTAGAATATATTTTGGGAAATGTTACTTTATATTACTGTACATGGAGGTAATAGAAGGAAGATCACTTTTCTTCTTAATTTCATTATTATCTGTGTTGGCATTGAACCAAAATTACTACTCCTCCATTCTTTTTTTTTTGAGACAGGGTCTTGCTTGTTGCTCAGGCTGAAGTGCAAGTGGCACGATCATAGCTCACTTCAGCCCTGACCCCCTAGGCTCAAGCGGTCCTCCCACTTCAGCCTCCCTAGTAGCTGGGACTACAGGTGCGTGTCACCACACCCAGCTATTTTTTGTCTTTTTTGTAGAGACAGGGTCTTGCTTTGTTGCCCAGGCTGGGCTTGAACTCCTGGGCTCAAGCAATCCTCCCACCTTAGCCTCCCAAAGTATGGGATTACAGACATGAGCTATTGCACCTGGCCTAATCTGCAATTCTTTTTAAACATTTTTTTTTTTGAGATGGAGTCCTACTCGTGTCATCCAGGCTGGACTGCAGTGGTGTGATCTTGGCTCACTGCAACCTCTGTCTCCTGGGTTCAAGCGATTTTCCTGCCTCAGCCTCCCAAGTAGCTGTGATTATAGACACCTGTCACTATGCCCAGCTAATTTTTGTATTTTTAGTAGAGATGGGGTTTCACCATGTTGACCAGGATGGTCTTGAACTCCTGACCTCAGGTGATCCATCCACTTTGGCTTCCAAAGTGCTGGGATTACAGGTGTGAGCCACTATGCCCCACTTGCAAATTTTTTAAATAATTTTTTTTCTTTTTAAAATAGAACCAGGGTCTCGCTCTGTTGCCAGGCTGGTCTCAAACTTCTGGACTCAAGCAGTCTTCCCTTCTTAGTCTTCCAGTGTGCTGGGATTACAGGTGTGAACCACTGAGTTCAGCCTACTCTGCAATTCTTTATGAGAAGTAGGGAATACTGTAATAGTAGTGTAATATAGTAGGATTATTCTTTCTTTCTTTCTTTCTTTCTTTCTTTCTTTCTTTCTTTCTTTCTTTCTTTCTTTCTTTCTTTCTTTCTTTCTATCTTTCATAACTTAGAGGCTACTTATGAACCTAATAATTCATTTTACTTTAAAAGTCTTTAGTTGGCCGGGCACAGTGGCTCACGCCTGTAATCCCAGCACTTTGGGAGGCTGAGGTGGGTGGATCACCTGAGGTCAGGAGTTTGAGACCAGCCCGACTAATATGGTGAAACTCCATCTTTAAAAAAAAAGAAAAGTCTTCAGTTGCTTTTTTTATGTCATGCCCCTGAATTTTCAGATACGGAATTTGTTTCTATACCTTATGAGTATTGATCTTAAGCAGAGCCATTATGATCATATTTTCCAAAATGAAATTAGTCTTACATATTGTCAATGTTTTATACATTGATTTGATGATGGAATAAAAAAGAATAAAGACTGAAAATTCTGGTTGTTTGGTAAATGTTATATAGTCAATTTACTTTCAAACGATATGTTTCATGATCATAATTAAAAAAAAAACCTTTAAGTACATTATTGGTTGGCCACTTACAGTATGAGAAAGTTTAATATTGGTGCATGCCTGTAATCCCAGCTACTCGGGAGTTTGAGGCAGGAGAATTGCTTGAACCTGGGAGGCGGAGGTTGCAGTGAGTTTAGATTGTACTCCAGCCTGGGCAACAAGAGTGAAACTCCTTCTGAAAAAAAAGAAAAAAAGAAAAAAAAAAAAGAAAGTTGAGTATAACTTGGACACTGATATTTGAAACTTACGGAATCCTTGAATGTTTTGAATTGTCCTGGAAGTCAGGATATAATCTTCTGAGCGGAGGGAGAATAATGGTTGCTCATGTGTGCAGTTAGATCTGCCTTTGTTCCCTTCTTTGGGGACTTTTTTCTTTTTTTCATGCAAATACTTCTTTGAGGAGTCTATTCTTTGTATATGTTGGCCTATTGCTTCAAATCAGATGCATCCTCTTCTGAATGGAGGTACTGGACTTGATCTTAAAGGAAGACATAGGGAAAAAATACTTTTTATTTTAATTTCACTTAGGGCAAGCTTGCTTAAAAGTATAAAATGTCTCTCCTGATAACTACTGTGTTAAATTTCTTCCCTTTGTACTCGAATACAGTTCATAATTTTTATGTTTTAAAAATGAATAACAAGCTGGGTGCTGTGGTTCATACCTGTAGTCCCAGCAGCTTAGGAGGTAAAGGTGGGAGGATTGCTTGAGCGGAGGAATTTGAGATCAGCCTCAGCAACATGAGGAGACCTTGTTTCTACAAAATAATAAAATTAGCCAGGTGGGGTGGTGCATGTCTGAGGTTCCAGCAACTTGGGAGGCTAAGGTGGGAAGATAGCTTGAGCCTAGGTTGTTGAGGCTGCAGTGAGCCATGATCATACCACTGCACCCCAACCTGGGTGACAGAGCAAGATCGTGTCTCAAAAAAAGCACAAAAAAAACCAAACCAGCCAACCAAACAAAAACACTTGACTTGACACCTTTGCTCCCATTGGTTTTAAGGTCACTGCTGTCATATAAAGTTACAGAAAGCTTAGTGATTTTGAAAAATCAACATCAAAAACATTTTAAATTGCCAGAACATAGTTTACAGCTGAATTTTTTTTTGCTGGTCTTTAAAAACTGTTGTTTGTCTTTGAAATTTCATGGTAGTAGCCAAATTACAGTAACCAAATTTGCCAGTCCAAAAAGATTCAATGGTACATGAAAACTTTTTTTTTTTTTTTTTTTGAGAACGAGTCTTGCTCTATTGCCTGGGCTGGAGTACAGCGATCTTGGCTTACTGCAACCTCTGCCTCCTAGGTTCAAGCAATTCTTCTGCCTCAGCCTCCCAAGTAACTGGGACGATAGGTGTGTGCCAGCACACCTAGCTAATTTTTATATTTTTGGTGAAGATGGGGTATCACCATATTGGCCAGGCTGAAAAACATTTTTTAAGCTTATTTTTTTATTTTAAAACTTGTATATGTTTAAGAAAATTAAAACACTTCACAACCTTATTTCCAGAGATAATTTAGTATGATTAGTATTTTGATTTGTTTTTAGAGATGGGTCTCACTATGTTGTCCAGACTGGAGTGCAATGGCTATTAACCAGTGCAGTTGTAGCACACTATAGTATTAAATTTCTGGGCTAAAGTGATCCTTCTGCTTCACCATCTTGGGTAGCTGGGACGACATGTGCATACCACTGTGCCAGGCTTTTCATCATTATTTTAAGTGCAATCATCTTAACATAGTTGAGATTATAGTGTCCATATATGTTTGTATTTTATTTTTTCCATCGTATTTAAATTGCCAAGGAAAATGGCATTTATTCATTCATTCAGTACAAATATACATAAATGTAACTATCATTTTGCATTTATTCATTCAACAAATACAAATATACATATATGTAACTATCAAACATACACATATACATATGCATGCAAGGCACTTTGTTGGCTGCTTTGAGAGAATATTATTGTCTTCCAGGGCACAAAAGTTAACTATAATGTTCAGGAGATCATGAAAAATGTTTGTTTTATTTAGGTTCATGTGATGTCTTAGTCTGTTTTGTGTGGCTATGAGGGAATACTTGGCCAGGCATAGTGACTCATGCCTGTAATCCCAGCATTTTGGGAGGCTGAAGTTGAAGTATTGCTTGAGGCCAGTGGTTCAAAACCAGCCTGGGCAATACAGCGAAATCCATTCTCTCCAAAAAAAAAAAAAAAAAAAAAAAAAAAAAAGTTAGCTGCATGCCATGGCATTTGCCTGTACTTCCAGCTACTCAAATGGCTGAGGCAAGAAGATTGCTTGTGCCCAGAGGTTGAGGCTGCAGTGAACCAGGCTTGTGCCACCACACTTTAGCCTGGGCAACAGAGTGAGACCTCATCTGAAAAAAATAAGAGTTAAAAAGTAAAGATACACCTGAGGCTGAGTCATCTATAAAGAAAAATGGTTATTTGGCTCATGATTTTGATGAATGGAAAGTTCAAGGTTAGGCATCTGTATCTGGTGAGGGCATTAAGCTGCTTCTACTCATGGCAGAAGGCAAAGGGGAGCTGGCTTGTGCTTGCAGAGATCACATAGTGAGAGGAAGCAAGAGAGAGAGAGAAACCAGAGGCAGGCCTCTTAAGAACTGGTTCTCTCGGGAACTAATAAGAGTAAGAATTCACTCACCCTCAAGAGACGGCATTAATCTGTTCATGAGTGATTTACTCCTATGACCTAAATACCTCCCATTAGGCTCCACCTCCAATGTTGGGGATCAGATTTTAATATGCAATTTGGAGGGGACAGACATCCAAATCTTACCAGATGGGGAACGCTTCTGGACTATCTGAACTTTGTCTGATAAAGTTTCTTTTTTTGTAGATTCCTCTCTTTGGTGCTAACACCATTGGTCAGAGAAGTCCTGATGGACCCGTACTGAGCAAAGCTGAATTTGTTGAGAAAGTTCGTCAGAGTAATCAGGCCTGTCATGATGGAGATTTCCACACAGCTATTGTTCTGTATAATGAAGCCCTGGCTGTTGACCCTCAGAACTGCATCTTATACAGCAATAGATCAGCAGCCTACATGAAAATCCAGCAGTATGACAAGGCACTGGATGATGCAATCAAAGCTCGACTTCTCAATCCCAAATGGCCAAAGGTAGAGATTTTATTTATTTTCACAGAATCTTTTGTGATGACTTATTACTTTAATATAACATTTTATTGATTTAGTATACTTATTAATATTTTAATAATATGTACTTCAGCAAAATATAAAATGACTTCTTTGAGCTGATAAGGCTTCCTTTTTTTTTTTGGTAGTGTGCTTTCCATCTGCAAGTTTAATTCTTTTCCTGCGTGTTTAAGATTAAAATTTTTTTTCTCTGTGCTTCTTGATAAGTAAGATACATTTTAGTTCTTTATATAGGTTTTGGAACATCTCTTTTTGAAATAATATTTTAGATGAAATATGATGATGTTTCTTCCCTTCAATTTAAAATAATTAATTTTATTTTCTGTCAATGACTGTTTACTTTCAGAATGGTATTTAATCAGGGAAATTTCTGTTTTTTCTAATAAAGCATTGTAATTATCTGTAGTCCCTTGAATGGTGCAAGGCTTAAGTTATTATCTTTGTTTTTTATTATATATTCTTTATTTTCAGTGTGCCTACTCCTAGTCTAACCCCTAGTTTCTTTTAGAAACAATTTCTTTTCTTTTTGTTTTTTTTTTAGACAATGTCTTACTCTGTCACCTAGGCTGGAGTACAGTGGTACAATCTTGACTCACTGCAACCTCTGTCTCCTGAGTAGCTGGGACTACAGGTATATGCCACCATGCCCAGCTAATTTTTGTATTTTTTATAGAAGTGGGATTTCACCATATTGCCCAGGCTGTTCTTGAACTCCTCTGCTCAAGCATCCCTACCACCTTGGCCTCCCAAAGTGGTGGAATTACAGATGTGTCACCTTGCCCCGCAGAAACAATTTCTTAAGAGGCACCTGAAGCATAGAGGGTGGGGAATAGGAGAGGGATGAAATGGGGGAGTGTAGATTCAAGGATATAAAGTTACAGATATACAGGATGAATAATTCTAGAGAGATCTAATGTACCACATGAGGACTATAGGTAATGATATTGTATTAGGGATAATTGCTAAGAAAGTAGATTATAGGTTCTCTTGTAATACAAACACACACAAAAAAGGGCTTCTATGTGAGATGATCAATATATTAATTTGATTGACTGCAATAATTATTTCACTGTGTATAAATAAACAAAAACAGCACGTTGTATACCTTAAATATATGCAGTAAAAAAAGATGTGACTGAAGTATTTGTGATATTTTCCATAGAACTGCAAAACCATTTGATCCCATTCTTGGCTTTCTGTAGGGTTAACAAAGGTTAATGGATATTTCCTAGAGATTTAAAATAGTTTCCTAATGTCTTATTAATAATGTACTGTAGGGCTGGGCATGGTGGATCACGCCTATAATCCCAGCACTTTGGGAGGCTGAGGTGTGAGGATCCCTTGAGCCCACAAATTTGAGGCCAGACTAGACAACACAGTGAGACCTTGTCTCAACAGAAAATACAAAAATTAGCCAGGTATGGTGGCATTGCACCTGTATCTCCAGCTACTTGGGAGGCTAAGGTGAGAGGATCACTTGAGTCTGGGAGGTAGAGGCTATAGTGAACTATGATTGCGTCACCACACTTTGGTCTGGGCAACAGAATGAGACCTTGTCTCAAATAATAAAAGTCATAGTACCTTATCCTTTGACTCTGGTAGGTCTTTTTGGCCTCATTTAATGGAATTTCTAGTATTGCTGCTGCCTTGTGAATGGTTTACTATTCTGTACTTCCCCAAAGGATTACTTAAAAAAAAA
>NW_016107734.1:319755-322221 GCF_001604975.1 Cebus imitator | reverse complement strand
TTTTTGAGTTGGAGTCTCACTCTGTCACCCAGGCTGGAGTGTAGTGGCATGATTCTCCTGCCTCAGCCTCCCAAGTAGCTGGGATTACAGGCACGTGCCACCACACCTGGATAATTTTTGTATTTTTAGTAGAGACGGGGTTTCACCGTGTTGGTCAAGCTGGTCTCGAACTTCTGACCTTGTGATCCGCCCGTCTCAGCCTCCCAAAGTACTGGTGTGAGCCACCGTGTCTGGCCTTCACTTATACTTTCTTGTCATAAATATACCTCTGGTGAAATTTTGTTAATTCCTTTTTAATTTTTGCTTTTCTACTCTGACTTTAAAAATTATAATACTTTGCTTTTCTAAAGGCTTTCCCTGAAATATTATTTTTGTCTAGTCTGATGTTTGAAAAGCTACCTTCCAATTTCTATCTTTTTCCGTATTAATTTTTAATGTAAAGATCTAAAGGCTCTAGAGACTAGATAGAGAACCTTTTATACATTTCTGTTTTATCTGAATGAAAAAATAATTTTGATGTGATATGTTCTGTAAAAGAGGTGTGAACAGAATACTACGGGAACCCATACAACCAGTGAGTTCAGTCTGTGATACCTTATCTCCAACTGTGTGCTAGATGTTTTTTCTTTGATATATCTTTATATTTCTTCTTTTTATGCCCATTTAAGAAATCTTTGTCTTACCCAAGGTTACAAAGATTTTCTTCTAGAGTTTTTATATTTTTTGCCTTTAGGTCTATGATTTATTTTGAGTTAATTTTTGGTATTGTGTGAGACAAGAGTCAAAGTTAACTTTTTCCCATATAATGATAACCATAATTCACCAATATCTGTTTTAAAGATTATCCTTTCCCCATTGAATTATCTTGGCACCTCGGTCACAAACCATTTGATTATTAAGTATGGAATTATTGCTAGATTATCTATTTTATTTTATTTTTTTTACAGCAAAACTATGATCAGGTAGATTCTCTATTTTATTGCCCTGATCTGTGTATATATCTTAATGCCTTAACCATAATGCCTTAATTACTATAGATGTATAGAAAGGCTGACATTTTTTTTCTAAGTTGTTTTGGTTATTCTATGCTTTTGCATTTTTCTATAAGTTGTAGAATCAGCTTATCAATTTCTTCAAAAAAACCCTTCTGGAAATTAATGGGTTTGCACTGAATTAGAACAATTTGGAGAGAATTGCCTTCTCAGTGTTATTGAGTCTTTCAACCCATGAACATGGTATATTCCTCCATTTACTTAGGCCTTCTTTTATTCCCTTTGCAACTTTTTGTAGTTTTCAGTGTTCATATCTTGCATGTTTTGTGCCAAATTTATTCCTAAGTATTTTGGTTTTTGATACTATTATAAATGGATTAACTTTATTTTCTAACTTTCCATTGAGAATCTATAAAACACAATTTTTTGTACTTTGTGTCATGTGACTCTGTTAAATTTGCTTTTAATTTCTAGTAGGATTTTTGCAGATTCCTTGGGATTTTCTATGCACATGATGGTGTCTGCAGGTAATCACAATTCTGCTTTTTCCTTTCTTTTGTGTATGCCTTTTCTTTCTTTTTCTTTGTTTTTTTGCTCTATTGCACTGGTTAGCATATCCAGTACAATGTTGGGTAGAAGTCATGGGAGTGAACTTCCTTTACTCATTCCTGATCTTTGTGGGAAAGCATTGAGCTTCACATTGTTGAGCATGATGCCCTTAATCAGGTGGAGGATATTCCCTTTAATTTCTGTTATGAGTAGGTGTCAAATTTTGTCTGTTTTTTCTTCATCTATTGAAATTATGATTTTTTTTCTCAGCTAGTCTGTTAATAAGGTAAAGTAAATTGATTTATTTGGGAATATTAAATCAACTAAATCAACTTTGGGATTAACAGGGGTAAATACCAGGTCATCATTATGTATTTCTTTTTATATATTGTTGGAAATGCTTTGCTAGAATTTTGTTAAGAAATTTTACATCTAAGTTTATGAGAGATAGTGATCTGTAGCCTTTTGTTTTTCTCATAGCCTTTTGTTTTTCTCATGATGTCTTTGTTTGGTTTTGGTATCAGAGTGATTCTATTCTTAAGTAATGAGTTGTAAAGTGTTCTCTCTGTATTTTCTGAAAAAATTAATGTAGAATTGGCATTATTTCTTCCTTAATTAAGTATTGGATAGCATTCATCAGTCCAGCCATCTTTATCTGTACTTTTCTTTGTTGGAATGTTTTAATTATGAATTCAATTTCTTCGATTGATGTAGGGCTATTCAAATTTTCTAATTCTTTTTGGATTCGTTTTGGTAATTGTTTCTTTCAAAGAATTTTTTTTTTTTTGAGACGGAGTTTCGTTCTTATTACCCAGGCTGGAGTGCAATGGCGCGATCTCGGCTCACCGCAACCTCCGCCTCCTGGGTTCAGGCAATTCTCCTGCCTCAGCCTCCTGAGTAGCTGGGATTACAGGCACGCACCACC
>NW_016107734.1:306596-318545 GCF_001604975.1 Cebus imitator | reverse complement strand
TAGAGATGGGGTTTCACCATGTTGGCCAGGCTGGTCTCGAACTCCTGACCTCAGGTGATCTGCCCACCTCAGCCTCCCAAAGTGCTGGGATTACAGGTGTGAGCCACTGCGTCTGGCCAAAACTCTATTATTATATACACATAACATGTTATATCTTCTTTATAAACTGATCCTTTTATCATTATGCAACATATCTCTTTATCTGTGGTAGTAAATTTTGTGTAGTAAACTATTTTGTCTGAGCTGGGTGAGGTGGTGCATGCCTGTAGTTGCAGCTTCTTGGAAGGCTGAGGCAGGAGGATTCTTTGAGCTGAGGAGTGTAGCCTGGGCAACATAGTGAGATTATGTCTTTTAAAAAAAATCTATTTTGGCCTGGGTGCAGTGGCTCACGCCTGTAATCCCAGTACTTTGGGAGATCGAGGTGGGTGGATCATGAAGTTATGTGTTCGAGGTCAGCCTGGCCAACATGGTGAAACCTTGTCTCTACTAAAAATACAAAAATTAGCTGGGCATGGTGGAGGGCACCTGTAATCCCAGCTTCTTGGGAGGCTGAGGCAGGAGAATTGCTTGAACTCGGGAGGCAGGGGATTGTGGTGAGCCGAGATCACGCCATTGCATTCCAGCCTGGGCAGCAAGAGCGAAACTTCATCTAAAAAAAAAAATGTATTTTGTCTAATATTAATATAAGTTGTCGAGCCTTTTCTACTTACTCTTTGCATTATATATCTTCTGTTTATATATTTTCACCTTCTCTGTGCCTTTACATTTAAAATTCATCTTTTTTGGATGACATATAGTTGTGTCTTGCTTTTTAAATTAAATTTGTCAGTTTCTGCCAAAATTGGATTTTTTGTTCATTTATTTTTAATGCAATTATTAATGCTGTTAACTTTTCATCTACCATTTTATTATTTCTTTTTAAATTGTCCTTTCTGTTTTTGTCCCTCTGTTACTCTTTTCATGCTGTTTATTGGTTTATTTGAATAATTTCTAAAGTTGATTTTTTTTTTCTCTTGAGAAAGTTTTCGATTCTTGATGTTAGGCAGGTAATTACCTTGGTTAGACTAGAACTGCAAACTCCATTTTTTAACTGGCAGTTCGGGTCTCAGTTCAGATATTTTGTCTTTTGTTGAATTACTTTGAAATTTGTTCCATATGTGCGACTTGGTTAACCAAAGATGTGAGTAGACAGAATATGAGTTTCTTTTTTTCTGATTCTTTTCTTTCTGGAATCTTCTTCCCCGCTTGTCCAGAGGCTTTGGTTTTCTGGCCTTCAGTGTTCTTGTTTCCCCATTCCAGGAAGACTGTTTTTCTACCAATATTTCTGTATCATTGCTTAGCATTCTTATAGTACCTGACCCTTGCACCTTGAAAATGGTAACTCGCTTTACAGCTCTCTTGCTCTAAAATCTGCCTGCTTCTCTTCACTCTTTAGTACTTTCAGGTAGCTTTTAAAGATATTATATCTAGACTTTACAGTTGTTTTCTGGGTTGGGGTGAGTCCAGCAGAATCTTGCCCAGTCACTACTGGAAGTAAAAGTGATGTATTTTCAGTGATTTAATGATTCTCCTGATGTTTTGAGTTCTCTCACTAGGGCCATTGCTTCCAGTTAGCTAGTCTTATACATTTCAGATATTTATCTTATTTCGTTTTCATTCTTTGCATCAAATTGGTAAATAATTCCTTCATACTCTTTCTTTTTCTTTTCTTTCTGTTTTTTAAGAGAAAGTCTCGCTCTGTTACCCAGGCTGGAATGCAGTGGTGCCATCATAGCTCACTGCAGCCTTGAACTCCTGGGTTCAGGTGATCCTCCCACCTTAGCCTCCTGAGTAGCTGGGACTGCAGGTGTGTGCCACCATACCTAGCTATTTTTTTTAAAATACTTTTTTTTTTTTTTTTTTTTTTTAGATAGGGTCTTGCTATGTTGCCCAGGCTGATCTCAATCTCTTGGAGCCAAATGATCCTCCTGCCTTGGCCTCCCAAAGTGGCCCAGCCTTTTTCTTAAATGTATTTCATGTGTGTTTTATACAGTTTATTTCTGTTAGCACTAACCTAATAGAGCCAATATTATAGTTCAGGTTCTTAGAGTTTCATCCTTACTTTATTGTGGTAACCTTTTATTGTAACATTGTTCTTGTTCGGAATCTTTTGTTGCTCAGTGTTGTCAGTTGGATTGATAGTCAAGATTCTGCTCAAGTGGTCACATTTCTTCTTTTATAGGGGACTTCAAGAAGTTTGTGGAAAATGGGAATTAAAAAATAAACATAAAAAATACAAACTTTATTTCTCACTGTAAGCTCAATAATGTTGAAGACACTTTTGTAAGCAGTGATAATAGACATTTAGTCTATCCTTAAAGAACCGAGCATCCTGGAAGGTAACCATGTCAAAGCAGTCTTTTCTACATTGTTAACTAAAGAAAAATGTGTTCCCTTTAAATATTTATTATTATTGTTTTATTTATTTATTTTTTTAAAGACAGGATTTCACCATGTTGGTCAGGCTGGTCTTGAACTCCCAACCTCAGGTGATCCGCCCGCCTTGGCCTCCAAAGTGCTTGGATTACAGGCATGAGCCACCACGCCCAGCCCCCTTTAAATATTTTTTTTAAGATTAAGAAACAGAAGTCAGAAGGAGTCAAATCTTAGGACTTTAAGGTAAATGCCTAATGATTTCCAACTGGAACTCTTGAGAAATTTCTCTGTTTTGATGAGAGGAATGAGCAGGATCATTGTCATGGTGGAGGACTCTGTGAAGCTTTTTCAGGCATTTTTCTGCTAAAACTTTGGCTTTCTCAAAACACTGTCATAATAAGCAGATGTTAATGATCTTTGACCCTACAGAAAGTCAGCAGGCGCAATGCCCTGAGCATCCTTAAGAACTGTTGTCATGACCTTTGCTCTTTTGCTTTTGCTTTGACTGGACCACTTCTACTTTTTGGTAGCCATTGCTTTGATTGTGCTGTCTTCAGGATCACACTGGTAAAGCCATGTTTCATCTCTGGTTATACTTCTTCAAAGAACTGCTTTAGGATCTCTATCCTACTTGTTTAAAATTTCCATTGAAATCTCTGCTTTTGCCTGTAACTGATCTGGTGCAACCGTTTTGGGACCTGGTGAGTGCAAAGTTTGCTCAACTTTAATTTTTCAGTCAGAATTATGTAAGCTGAACCAATTGACCTGTCTGTGATGTTGGCTATTGTTTCTCCTGCTAGTTGTTGATCCTCTTCAATTAGAGCAGGAATAAGATGGTTTTTTTCATCGTAAATTGATGCAGATGATCTGCTGCCATGGACCTTATCTTCAAGGTGGTCTTGGTCCTTCTTAAAATAAGTTATTCTGTTTTAAACTGTTGATTTCTTTGGGCATGGTCTCCATACATTTTTTGTAAAGCATCTATTATTTTACTATTTTTCCACCCTGGCTTTACCATAAATTTGATGTTTATTTTGCTTTGATTTGCTTTGCTTTGATTTTAGCAGAATTTATATTGCTCTGATAGGGATTGTTTCCAAACTAATGTTTTATTCTTCATAGTGCCCCAAACTAGATCCTGTTCAGTTATAACTGTTATGTTATAACAAGTTAGAGTACATTTTGATGCAGAAATTTTTTGAAATCCATGCATAGTTTTTTCATAATACACATTTTACATTAGCTTTTTGAAGACCCTTTGTGTTTCTTACTATTCTGCTGACAAACATGCTCTTCTTTTCCTTTTTTATTTCTTCCTCCTTGTTCATGTCCGTTGATGTATGGTGGTAACTGAAATTTGAATTGTGTTGTTAGGGCACTGGTGTTATTTAACTGTGATAACTGAAATTCATGTATATTGGCATAATACACATGTGAATTGAGGTCTGCTAGTACTTTGGAGTTTGATCTAGGTTTTTTCCTCCTTATTAGATGAAGTCTTTGACAGGTTGCTATACCTCCCTTAGCTGCAGTTTTTCCATTTGTATCTGGGTTAACATAACATACCTTGAAGTGTAGTACTGAGGATTAAATAAAATGTTAGGTACTTAGCACAGAGTTTTTTTATATAAGTTATTTAACACATCATGGTTATTAATGTGATGGTCATCATGATGATGTTAATAATCATCCTATATTTATATATACATGTTTTCTAGAAAAACTACTCAGTTCTCTTTTGAGCATTTTTCTTTCCCTTATAATCTCAGTAATCTTCTGAATCCTCAAAATTGCTATTGATTTGCTTTTCAAGTTTTTAAATGTGTCGATTCCAAAATGGATAAAATGTTCTGTTGAGATATTTCTGTTACAGAAGGAAAAGGAAGAATTATTTTTCACCACATATCTAGACTATATATGCTTGTGAATGGCTTATCAGATCCTATTAATATAGGATCCTATAAATATAGCTCACTTTTTAAAACGTGTGATATATTTTCTGTATTTCACTTCAAAAAAACATAGATTAGGCACTTACTATAAGTAAACAGTTTTGTTACTGTCTTCTCTGTTAATGATATTCAGCTGATTTTTTTTTTCTTCTTGTTAGTTTGGCATTTTGACCTTTTTTCATTGTTTCGATATCCTACCTCTTTGCTATGATATACATATATATTTTTGAGACAGTCTTGCTCTGTTACCCAGGCTGGAATGCAGTGGCACGATCTTGGCTCACTGCAACCTCTGCTTCCAGGTTCAAAGGATTCTCCTGCCTCAGCCTCCCGAATAGCTGGGATTACAGGCATGCGCTACCACACCTGGCTAATTTTTGTGTTTTTAGTAATGAAAGCGTTTCACCATATTGGCCAGGCTGTTCTCAAACTTCTGACCTCAGGTGATACACCTGCCTCAGCCTCCCAAACTGTTGGTATTATAGGCATGAGCCATCGTGCCCGCCTAATTTTTTTTTAGATGTATTTTTGGTTTGCACGTGTGTCCACAAACTTTTGCTCTATTAACAAATCACTCCAAAACTTAGTGGCTTAAAACAACAACCATTTATTAAGCACAAGTTTTTGTAGGTCAGCTGAAGTGGCTCTTCTCGACTTGGCTGACTCAACTGATCTCTGTTGGGCTTTCTCACATGTTTGAGGTAAACTAGAAGTTTGGTTGGTGATTGGAATATCTAGGACAATCTCACATTTCTGGCAGTTGGTGTGCTTTTGGCGAGGAGAACAGTGGCCATTGGGCCATGTGTCTCTCATCATCCAGTAGATTTTGCTGGGCTTCTTTGCATGGCAGTTGTTGAATTCCAAGAACTGTAAGAGAATGCAAACATAATTGCATAGCACTATTAAAGTCTGTTTGAACTACTTTTGTTATTCTCCCACTGGGCAAAGTAATTCATATGGCCAAGCCCAAAGCAGAAGAGGAAGAATTTGTGACTATTATAATTCGCCTCATTATTCTTTGTCATATTATGTGCATATTATGGTACCTATTCATGTACCTTCATTTGTAGAACATATCATATCCCCCCCTTTATTTCTTTTCTTGAGATAGGGTCTCACTTTGTCAGCCAGACTGGAGTACAGTGATGTAATCATGGCTCACGGCAGCCTCAAACTCCCAGACCCAAAGGATTTTTCCACCTTAGTCTCCAGAGTAGCTGGGACTACAGTGTGTGCTAATTGTTAACACACCGGACCACACCTGGCTAATTGTTAATTTTTTTTTTTTTAAATTTTTTTTTTTAAGAAAAAGAGTCTCCCTGTGTAGTTACCTAGGCTGGTCTTGAACTCTGGGGCCCAAGTAACCCTGTAATCCTCCTGCCTTGCCCCCCGCAAAGTGCTGGGATTACAGGCGTGAGCCACCAAGCCCTGTCTCATATCCCTTTTTAATGTCTACTTTAATTTACTTTGGAATTTCCTTGAATCACATCTTTTCAGATAAGTCAGTTGTGAAGTAATTATTATTATTTTAGTGTGAATAATGAGTTACAGAAATGGTTTTGTTCTTCAAGGGTATCTTCAAGAGTATCATTGGAAAAGACCCCAAAGGAATGATGGATTTTCATATGGTATAACACTACATAAAGGAAGATTTCAAAGTGGGACTCTCCTGTTAATTTTAAAGCACATCCTCTTTCTGCATGGATTTAAAGCTCTTTCCGTATTCTCGTTCATTGATTACACCTGATGCAGAATTATTATTATTATTATTTTTAAATTTTCTTAAGACAGGGTCTTTCTCTGTCACCCATGCTGGAGTGCAGTGGCATGATCACAGCTCACTGCAGCCTCTACATCCCAGGCTTAAGCAATCCTTCTGCCTCAGTCTCTCAAGTAGCTTGGACTATAGGCGTGTGTCACCGTTGCTAATTTTTGTATTTTTTGTAGAGATGGGGTTTCACTGTGTTGCCCAAGCTGGTCTCATACTCTTGAACTTAAGCAATCCACTCACCTTGGCCTCCCAAAGTGCTAGGATTACAGGCGTGAACCACTGTATCTGTCTGTGATGACAGAATTCTATCATCAGGTATAATACCTGAATACAGAGTATCATACCTTATCTGTCGCGTATTATACCTGATGACAGACTCACACTAAGAAGAAAACATTTAAACATATCTTGACCTCATGTTTTCCTTTGGCTTACCTAGTATTATAATAGCAATAAAATATAATAGCTCTTATTGAATGCTTATTATGTCAGGCTTGTTCAAATTCTTTTATTTGTGATGTCAGTTTTATACTTACAATAATCTTATGAGGTAGATATTATTTTTATCACTACTTTATAAAATAGAACATTTATACTTAGTGGGAGATTACATACTTGTCTAGGACATCTAATTAGTAACTAAAGATTTGGACTTAAACCCAGATTGATGTGATTCTAAAGACTTTGTCCTTAACTACTGTATCACACTACTTCCCTAGACAAAGGAGTCCATGATTTAAGGACTCAAGAATCCAGAATTCTCTTTCAAGTTCTAACACCAATAAGTCCAAATGATGTTGCAGAGACTATTCAATTTTAGTTTCCTATAATATAAGCCAGAGTCTGAGATTGCAATTTACTGACTTTTTTCTCTGTCTATTCAAGTTTGGTTTTGAGCCCCTCTAGTAATTTTTTTATTACGTATTTTTAAATTCTGGAATTATTATTATTATTTTTTAATTTATATTCTCCATTTGGTAAGACATTGCTCATGTTTTCCCTTAATTCCATAGTTTCCACTGAACACTTTTTTTTTTTTTTTGAGATGGAGTTTTGCTCTTGTTGCCTAGGCTCCAGTGCAATGACGCGATCTCAGCTCACTGCCACCCCTGCCTCCCCGCTTCAAGTGATTCCCATGTCTCAGCTTTCTGAGTAGCTGGGATTATAGGCGCATGCCACCATGCCTGACTAATTTTTGTATTTTTAGTAGAGACAGAGTTTGATCATATTGGTCAGGCTGGCCTCCAACTCCTGACCTCAGGTGATCTGCCCGCCTTGGCTTCCCAAAGTGCTGGGATTATAGGCGTGAACCACCGCGCCTGGCCTGAACACGTTTTTAATGGCTGATTTAGTATCTTTGTCTAGTAAGTCCAATATCTTGATTTCCTCACGGTCAGTTTCTATTACTGCTTTTTTCCCCAAGTGTATGGACAGTACTTTCCTGTTTTTATTTGTGTCTCATCATTTTTTGTTGAAAACTGGACATTTTAGGTAATATAATGTGGCAACTTTAGAAATCAGATCTCCCTCTCTCCTAGAGTTTGTTGTTGTTATTGCCTTTTTTGTGTTAGTGACTTTTCTAATCTCTTTAAAATCTCTTTTCTTTGTCATGTGTAGCTACTGAAGTCTGCTCAGTTAGCACAGTCCTCATCTAAAGATTCGATAGGATTCTTTAAATGCCCTGAACTACTACATTTCCCAGCCTTTGCTGAAGAGTTCCCTGTGTATGTTTGGGCACACCTTCAGCACTCTGGTAATTTACAACTCTTAGCCTTCACTTCCTGTTTGTGTAGAACCTCAAGGACAGCCAGATGAGAGATTAGGAGCTTCTTGGGTCCTTCTTGGGTATGCACACAGTACTGCACATTTTTTAGATTCCCAGGGATATTTTGGAGTTTTAAAAGCCCCCTATAGACATCTCATTCTCCAGAATTTTCTTTTAAGTTTTTTCATTAAACTCTTATTTACCCAGTATGTATTGCTGCATCAGGCAGTTTGATAAGCAGTTGCCACTGATTTTATTTGAGAGATGACTTGTGAAGAGGGTTGCTCACACTGAGCTACCTCTGAGTTACGTCAAATATAGTCTTGTGAATGGAACTTCTCTAGGGAGCTGCCAGACAGGTCAAGTAGTGGTAATTTTCTGGGATAGGGTATTTTTGAAGAGGTCCAAACAATTCTGACCCCTCTCTTTGCTTCTAAGCTTCTGATTTTCATATCTCTTGTGGTGAGAAGGCTGCTGGTTTTTAAGTCGATCACATAGGTGGGGAAAAAGGGATAGAATTAGTACAAGTTAAAAACCCCACAAAACTTGCTGCTTTTACTGAGACTCAGCTGTTAGTACAATTTGTTGGTTAATTTCCAAAATCCTGAAAAAGTTGATTTTGACAAGTTCTGCTAGTGTTCTCATTGCTTTTGTGGAAGAACAGATTTTTGGAAGAGTTTACTCTGCCATTTTGGAAGTGCTTTTCCACAGTTTAATTTATGGGAAAGTACAAACAACCACTGTGAAGGAAATGGAAAGTAGGAGAGCGAAAGCAAAAGCAAGGAGGCTAATGATGAAGCTAACTTGGACTAGAGTACTGGTGGTGGAAATGAAGAGAAGCTGAGGGATTTGGGATATGCCTGGTAAAGGGCTCAGTGAACTTCATGAGTGAAAAGCAGATCCTCATGACAATCATCTGTTATAGGTGTGCTATCTGTATTTTAAAGGTAAAGTAAGATTCGGGGAAATTCATGTAGTTTGCCCACAGTTACAGAGTAAGAAAAAAATTAGAATTAGAACCTCTATTTAACTCCAAATTGTCTTAACATCTTTACATTCTGTCTCATGACATTAAAATCAGTTATGAGTCAAACACTGTATTCAGAATAAATATTAATAATTAAATTATCTTTTGTATGTAATTATTTTGCATAATTTTAGTCTTGTTTTTAAGGAGATGAAAATTTAGTTTTTCAGCTTTGTGTAGACAGTTGGAATGATAATCAGAAAAGGGTATTTTTTTTTTCATATGTAAGAAAGTGATGCTTTCTTTAAATTTAAGCAGAAGTTTATATTCTAACGATGGGAGATAAAAAAATATATTTGCTTCTACACTTCTAAGTTCTCAGGTGAGGCCCCTGTAACAAATGAGTTTAGCAAGATAAAAGCATTTAAGTGAATTTAATATAAGTTTTACATGACATGAGAGACTTTATAAGGAAAGGAAGACCCAAATAAATAGTTAAGCCTGAGCATTTTTATGCTAGGTTTGATAAGGAGTGGAAAATCGTGAAAAAATGTGACAGGACAATGTGGGTATAAGCTAGAGGTAATAAACTGGGGAGAAACTTATTAAGGCCCGTTTGGATTCTTCTCAGTATCCCTCTGTTTTCAGAGAGAAGGATATTCCTTTCCATCAGGTTTAAGGACAGTGTTAGTACCTGCTCAGAGGAAGGTCAGAGAGTTCTTCCAGCACTTACCATTTCTCAAATCACTTCAGCTTAAAATATTTGATATACCTAGGCACCAAATTTTGGAGTAGCTACCTGTTACTGCCATATGCTAAATCTATCAAAGGCAATTGGCATTTCTTTTCATGTTACATTCATTACCAGAACAATTGTTATTACCTATTATCTTTGGCAATAAATGGTTCATTGTTATTACATAGTTTATTATTTTATATGCCTTAAAGACATGATTTTATGACAGGCTTATAATTTGCATTTGAATCTATGTTCAGGTCTTTTTGGTCAGTCTGTACATTGCATGTATATATATACATATATAAATTTTTTAGATTACAAAAGTAACTCAAAGTTACTTTTGGAAAAATGTCAAACAATAAAAATTATATTCCCCTCTTGTCTTATTGCTCACTCTATTCCCCATTCCAATCCCTAGAGTTAACTGTTTTTATTCAGTTTAAATATTTTTTGAGACATTTTACAATATATCTGTAACTTTATACACATAAACACATGTACTTCCAGACATACCCCTACCTACTTCTTAAAGAAAAAGGATACTTAGAACAATTAAAAAATTGACAATTATCTATGTTTATGGAGTACAATGTGATGTTTTGATCTGTGTATACATTATAGAAGGATTCAGTCAAGCTAATTAATGCATATATTATTTATTTATTTTTGTGGTGAGAACATTAAAAATCTATTTTAGCAGTTTTGAGTTATGCATTTTTATTGACTGTGACCACCATGCAGTTTAATAGACCACTAACATTTATTCCTCCAATCTAACTGAAACTTTATATCCTTATCAACATCTTCCTAAAATGAGATACTTTTTAAATGTTAGATTTGCAATGTGCTTATTTTTCTCTGGCAGTTTACACATAATTTACTTTTAACAGCTTCATAATATTTCATATTATGAATATACCAATTTAATGTTTTTTAGTTTTTACTTAAAAAGAAAATAAAAATCTATAACACGAGATTAGCCCTCGTTTGGTGGTTCTAGTGGGGGAGTGCAGCTACTCCTATACCTTTCATCAAAGGACTGTCTTCCTCTGTGGGGGAAAATCATCTTCTTTTACTGAGTGTGCTGTTATAAGAGATGAGGTAAAAAAGTAATTGAAAAGTTTCTGTCTCTTCTTGGGTACATGTTAGAAGACACAAAGAAGTGTTTGTTTCTTTGTTCTTCAAGAAAAAACTACACACAAAAGTATGTTTTCTAGTTGCCACCATTTGATTGGTAACTTTTCTATTTGGTATTGAAATGACTCTCTTAATGCCACTGGTCATTATTTATTTATTTATTTATACATTTAGTTTTTATTTTACTATTGTTGATCTAAGAGGAGAATTACAGTTTTTGCCAAAAGGGATTTTTCTCATAAGTGTTAACCTAAAGTGATGTTAGAATCCACAGCGACTCCTTGGAAACCAGGCTTTCGTGGTATAGAAACAACTACTTTAAAATGGATGCTGTGTCCTTAGGAAGTGATTCAGGAAGTCTGGCAAGAAGAGAAGTCATACTGTGAAGGAAATTCAGAAGGGAGCTCAATTATTTATGTTCTCAGGTTTGTCATAACTTAAGAATGTTTCATTCCAATTACTAAGTTATAAACATATGTTAAGCAATAAATTTTATTTCCAACTCTCAGATAGTATGTGTATCACTAAGGAGTGTAGATGCAATTTTTTAAAGTGAAGTGAGAGTTTGTTGTCATGTATACTTGACAGTGACATTGATTAAATGTAGATATATGCTTTGTGTGTGATACATAAAATATGTTAGGGCACAACTTTTAAAGGAGCCTATTAGTCTTGTCTCCTGTAATAAAAATCTGGTAGCATTTTTTTTTGTTTGTTTGTTTTTGAGCCGGAGTCTTACTCTGTCACCCAGGCTGGCATGATCTCAGCTCATTGCAACTTCGGCCTCCCAGGTTCAAGTGATTCTCCTGCCTCAGCCTCCCAAGTAGCTGGGATTACAGGTACCTGCCACCACACCTGGCTAATTTTTGTATTTTTAGTAGAGAAAGGGTTTTATCATGTTGGCCAGGCTGGTGTCAGACTCCTGACCTCAGTTGATCTGCCTGCCTCGGCCCCCCAAACTGCTGGGATTACAGGCATGAGCCACCTCACACGGCCAGCATTTTCTATCTTAATGAAAAGAGAAGCTATCCCAGGAGTTTCCAAAATCTTTTTATAGAAACATTTTTAAATATTCTCAAAAGAGTATTTCAGATAAAAAGTTATGAAAGCTACTCCAGAAATACTGGTAAAGAAATAGGTTTTTTTGGGATGGGGGAAAGAAAAGGAAATAGTTTTTTTTTTTTTTTTTTTTTTTTTTTTTTT
>NW_016107734.1:300055-306576 GCF_001604975.1 Cebus imitator | reverse complement strand
GATCTTGGCTCACTGCAACCCCCGCCTCCTGGGTTCAAGCGATTCTCCTGCCTCACCCTCCTGAGTAGCTGCGATTTTAGGTGCACACCACCACACCTGGCTAATTTTTGTATTTTTAGTAGAGTTGGGGTTTTGCCATGTTGGCCAGGCTCAAACTCCTTACCTCAAGTGATCCGCCTGCCTTGGCCTCCCAAAGTGCTGGGATTACAGGTGTGAGCTGCCACATCTGGCAAATAAATAGTTTTTTCAAAAACGTTTTTAAAGTGATAAGATAGATAACCAACATACTTAAGTAAAATTAGTCTCTTTTGGAAATTGAACTATTACGAATACTAAAATGGAAACATTCTTCTTATGTTTTGTTATAGGAACACTTGAAGTCATTGAATACATGTGGTCATTGGTTAAATTTAGTGATTTTTTTCTTACAGGGATTTGTTAATATTTCAGAAGCATACTGTTTTCAGTTTTCAAGAAGACTATTATAAAGATTGTTTTTACATTATCATATTTAAAAAGCTACCTGTGGCCTGGGCATGGTGCTCACACTTGTAATCTCAGTGTTTTGGGAAGCTGAGGTTGGAGAATTGCTTGAGGCCGGGAGTTCAAGACAAGTCTAGGCAACAAAGCCAGACCTCCATCCTACAATAAATGATTAAAAAAAGAAATGGGCTGACATGGTGGTGTATACCTGTAGTCCCAGCTGCTTGGGAGGCTGAGGCAGGAGGCTCAAATGCAGTGCATGATTGTGTTACTGCTCTCTGGCTTGGGCTACAGAGTGAGACCTTGTCTCAAAAAAAAAAAAAAAATTACCTGTATATAACTTTCTAGAATGTTTACGTTATTACCTTCATTTGAATTCTCTGGAAAGAATGCCTTTTAATTTAATTTAGTGGAAATATCGTTTTTTCTTTTTTCTCCCATTTCTTTCCA
Organism: Cebus imitator; assembly: GCF_001604975.1. NCBI lineage: Eukaryota > Metazoa > Chordata > Mammalia > Primates > Cebidae > Cebus > Cebus imitator. The sequence goes on along the minus strand of NW_016107734.1, from coordinate 305,643 downwards.
AATGATGAAATTTTATTTGTTGCTTTTAGAAGTCCAGTGAGGCTTTTAAGAACTAAAGTTAGAATCGCTCTGTGTATTTATTTGTTTAGTTAAGTTTTGAGATGTATTCTATTGCTAAAGCATGTCATTTTTTTTCTTCTTATTTTGAAATAATTTCTTGCGTTGATCAGTTTATATGTTTCTTTTAAAATATACTATACTTTATTGTCAAAGCATTTAACATCTTATTTGCATATTTAAAAATTTTTACTTTTGAAATGTAAAATTTAAAGAAAAGTGCAAGATTAGTACAAAGGACTTCTGTGTATCTTTTATCTAGATTCCCTAGTTGTTAGCATTTTTTGATGTTTGGCCTATAATTTTTTTCTCTATTATTATTACTGTTATTTTCTAAATTATTTGAGAGTACGTTACAGACATGATGTTCGATCACTCCTAAATCCTTCAGTATGTATTGGGAACACTGATATAAAAACCACAGTGCCACCATTAAAGTTAGGACATTATCATTGATACAGTACTGCTTTCCAAACCACAGACCCCTTTTAAATTTGAATGATTGCTCCAGTAATGTCCTTTATAGACACCCTTTCCTTTTTGGTCCAGGATCAATTATCCGGCAAGAAGTATATTAGGAGTCTTTAGTTCAGATAGTTAAGCTATAATATCCGACCTGTACCAGGTAACCACATTACAGGCAACTTATTTGGGTAACTGGATTTTGACCACCCTTGGGTTCCTGATTGTTATTTTCTTGGTTGGTGCCTTGACCTTTGATCATTGTAATGATATATTTCATGTCCTTTCTTTTGGATTGTCAGCCTTTTCCCATAGTACCTAACCTGTAGTTCATTACTGCTAATCTGGACTGCTTGCCTGACTCTCTTGATCCTAGCATTCAGTCCATCTCTTGCTTTTGCTTCCTTAGGTTGATAATATGTAAGGGATAACTAATATTTTTGTGCTTGTGTCTACCAGAGATCCTCATGCCAGATGTCTCTTTGTACAGGAAAAAGGCAGAATATATCAGAATAGGAGTTGGCATTCAGAATAATTTCACATGTAACAGTCAGCATTAGTGCTATGTAGAACTAAAGAGAGCTACATACCTGGAACTCACTTTCACACACACACACACACACACACACACACACACACTCTCCCCCCCCTTGTGTGTGTGTGTGTGTGTGTTGTGTGTGTGTTTCTATGTCCAGGGTATATTCTGCTATGAATCTTGGGTTTGGCAGAATGTGCTTCTAAATTATTTTGGATTATGCCTGTCGCTATAGGCTCTATAATCTTAGTATAGTCATCCCTCAGTATCTTGGGAGATTGGTTCCAGGACCTCCTATGGATACCAAAATCTGTGGATGCTCAAGTTCCCTATGTAAAAGAGGTCGTATTTGCATATAAGCTACATCTGTCCTACAAACTTTAAATCATCTCTAGATTACTTATAATATTTAATGCAATGTAAATGCTGTGTAAATAGTTGTTATACTTATCATGTAGGGAATAATGACAACAAAAGAGGTCTATATGTTTAATACAATCACAATAAAAAAAAAATGTTTTTAGTCCACGGCTGGTTAAATCCACAGATGCAGAACCCATGGATATGGAGGGCTACTGTTGATACTCTTCTTAGGTGATCGCTTGTTATTTCATGAGGGAATGAACTAATTAAATTATGGTCTACCATTTGTAATCAGTTGGCAACTCTGGGAATAGAACATTATTGATAGAATATTCACTGCTCAAGAATTAAACAGCTGCTATAGTATGATATAGATTTGCATAAATTTCTAAACATTGTAGATCTATTTCCTCTAAGTTTATTATGATCATTAGGATTATAATAAAAAGTTTATGATAATTATTCAATGGGTAAGCTATAGTGGTTTTTGAAAATAAATATTTTAAGAGTTGGTCTTCTTTCCAAATAGAAGATCTTCCAAGGAGAAGTTAACTTAAAAGTGGTACAAACTGAGTAAGAATCTAATTTTTCTTTTTCTTTTTCTTTTTTTTTTTTGGAGACAGAGTTTCGCTCTGTCACCAGGCTGGAGTGCAGTGGCTCAGTGGCTCGATCTCGGCTCACTGCAACCTCTGCCTTCTGGGTTCAAGCGGCTCTCCTGCTTCAGCCTCCTTAGTAGCTGGGACTACAGGCATGTGTTACCACACCCAGCTACTTTTTGTATTGTTAGTAGAGACAGGGCTTCACCATGTTGACCAGGATAGTCTTGATCTCTTGGCCTCGTGATCCGCCCCCCTCGGCCTCCCAAAGTCCTGGGATTGCAGACCTGAGCCAGTGCTCCCAGCCTATAATTTTTCTTAATGATAAGATACTAATTTAGGTTTCAAGTCAATTTAGACATGGAATTTAGATATTAGAGAAGCAGTTATTTGATTTCTAGAAAGCATATTGAGAAAGGGAAATATTTTTAGCACAATCGGCCTTAAGTGCATGCAGGAAGAATCTTTTATAAATCCTTGTGACCATGCTTTAAGAGCTGCAAATCATATGGTAAAATGCAATTTGCCTTTGGTTTTATTAAGCATTTTCCAGACTTGTGCGCCCTCTTGTGTTTAATGTATAGTTAAGACTTTTCTTGATTATGTGGCTTTTGGGAGTCTTGTGTAGGTTGATGGGTTGATTGTTATATGTGTAGTCTCTGAAGATATTATAATTTTTTCAGTATAATGATAAATATTCAATACATACTATCCAATCTCATTATTTTAACAGCTTCTTTGTAGAACTGCACAATTGGAAAGAATGTTAAGTGTTCATCTGGTTCTGTTTTTACATTTACTTTTGCATGCTCTCTATAAATTTTTATTGTTATTTACTGCATGCATTCATTGAGATATATGTCCTTGAACATACATTATTACTATTTTTAGTTTTATTTTTTGAAGCAAGGTCTTTCTTTGTTGCCCAGGCTGGAGTGCAGTGGCATGATTACGACTCACTGCAGCCTCAACCTCCTGGGCTCAAGCAGCCCCCTGACCTTAGCCTCCCAGGTAGCTGGGACTGCAAGCATGTGTCAGCATGCCCAGCTGGTTTTTTGTTTTTAAATTTTTTGTAGATACAGGGTTTCACTCTGTTGCCCAGGCTGGTCTTGAACTCCTGGGTTCAAGCAACCCTCCTGCCTCAGCCTCCCAAAATGGCTGGGATTACAGATGTGAACCACCACGCTTCTCCCATAAATTATTTTTAAAAAGACTAAGCAACATGGTTTAATTATGCAATTATTTTATTTGAAGTTTCTATGGCAGTTGTAAGCTATGTTGGCAGATGAAACTGGTAAGTGCCTAGCACATTGTAGATCTTCAATAAATATTTGTTGAAAGGAAGAATGGAAGGATTATGGCTGATGACTCCTATTTTTTTGTTGACTGAAAAAGAAATGATTTAGTTGGATGGTTGCCAAATTGCTGGATTCTGAGGGAGAAATTTGTTACCCAGTAACAGCCAGAGTTGGTTACTCTGGCTGCAAAGAGTCTGGGGAACAAATAACTTTTAACCTTTGGGTCAGTATATTATTGAAATAGGACCTTTGTACCTCATCGTACTTATAACTACTTTAAAGTTTCAGTCTATAGCCTTCTTCTAATTGACAGGGTACTAGGGCTACCCTTATTTGGACTCTTCATGAGCTAAGTTACTTTTTTTGGAAAAATTATTTTTCCTAGAGATGGGGGTCTCGCTGTTTTGCCCAGGCTGGTCATGAGCTCCTGGCCTCAAGAGATCTTCCTGCCTCGACCTTCCAAAGTGCTGGGATTACAGGCATGAGACGCCATGCCCAGCTTGCTTATGGACTAAATTATTTTGATTTTGTGGATTCCATCATCATCAGATCAGCTTTGCTGAAGGCTCATGAGCCATTGTACCAAGCTGATTATAGACATTCAGCAAATGGTGTCGTGGCAGAGCATTTCTTTCAGATGGGAGAGGGATTAAAAAGGTGATTCTAAAAAATAAGTTACCAAAGGTTCAGAATTTGATAATGCCTTACCTGCTCACTAGATAATAACAAAACCCTCCTTCCTGCATTTGATTTGTGTAGGCAAACTGTAGGCTAAATTATACAATTTAGAAGTAGGGATAAAGAACTTGCCATTTATGGCTATTCTTTTTCTTTAATCCTTACTAGTTGAAAGGATTTCATATGGCCTTATTGATTATATTCTCAAATTTAATAAAGCCTACCTCTAAGGAGTGAGATGTAGTATTCTTCATGTAAATCCACATAATTTTATAGCTACATAGTGCTCAGAGAAGTAGTTTTGTTCTTGATTCTGGTGTATGTTTGTTTGTCTTGTAAGAATCTTGCCTGTGCTTGTGCTCTTGTAAATTTCATTGAACAAGCATTTCACTCACAGTTTTGTAATCTACCAGATCACTAATTCTCTAAAGATTTGCTGCTCTATATCATGAATAACTATACTTATAGTCTTGACTCCTTAATGTGATGGGAAAAAAATGTACTCTCCATTCATTCTTGTTATATGTAGTACTGTATGTAGATTTATATTTTAACTTCTTTTAACTTTGACTTCACCATTAGCAGATTTAAGAGAGTTTGTTTTCTATACCCCAACTGGATAGAGGACATTTTACTGCCTCTTTATATCCAGGATAATCTATAAATCATTTGGCATAAATTGTTGCCATGTATGTAGTTGCTATTTACTAAATGTGTAACTATTCCTTGGTTAGAAGTAAAGCATTAGAAAATTTATCTTCAGGTGATTTACATCCATATAGTAGTGTTTATCGCTTTTTTTTTTTTTTTTGATATGGAGTCTTGCTCTGTTGCCGAGGCTGGACATCTTCGGTCACTGCAACCTCCGCCTCCTGGATTCAAGAGATTCTCCTGCCTCAGCATCCTCAGTAGGTGGGCTTACAGGCATGTGCCATGATGCCTGGCTAATTTTTGTATTTTTAGTAGAGATGGGATTTCACCATGTTGGTCAGGCTGATCTCAAACACTGGACCTCGTGATCCACCCGCCTTGGCCTCCCAAAGTGCTGGGATTACAGGTGTGAGCCACTGCGCCTGGCCATGTTTATCACTTTTAAATGGCATTATATTTATTATTTCAATTTTTGCATGGTTTATTCCTATGAGGTCAGCATGGCAAATAATTTTATCCCTGTTTTATTGAAAACTATTTAAGAAAATTGAGACCTGGAGGGATTGTGACTTGACTAAATGAATTGGTGTATGTGGAAGTTACTTGTAAAACATAAAGGCTAAAAATGGGCCAGCCACAGTGGCTCATGTCTGTAATTCCAGCACTTTGGGAGGCTGAGGCAGGGGGATTGCTTGAGTTCAGGAGGTGTGGTGGCATGTGCTTATCATCTCAGCTACTGGGGAGGCTGAGGTAGGAGGATTGCTTGAGCTTGGGAGTCAACACCGCAGTGAGCCGTGATTGCACCATTGAACTCCAGCCTGGGTAACACAGCAAAACCCTGTCCTCCTCCTTCCAGAAAAGGCTAAAAATGTAAGAGAATTTTGCTATTCTCTATTAGTCTAGTCTCAAATTTAGGTTTTTTTTTTTTTTTTTTTTTTTTTTTTTTTT
>NW_016107734.1:298725-299874 GCF_001604975.1 Cebus imitator | reverse complement strand
TGACCAGGATGGTCTCGATCTCTTGACCTCGTGATCCACCCGCCTCAGCCTCCCAAAGTGCTGGGATTACAGGCGTGAGCCACCACGCCCGGCCAAATTTAGGTTTTTAAAAACTTCCAATATTCATTCTCCCTATATACTGTTTTTCCATATAAATAGATCATGTCATATTGGCTAGTTGCTGTGCTGCTAGTTGCCAGTAATCCTGCTTCTCTATAATGGTTATATTCATGGTGAACTGGAAATAGTGCAGTGCATATTACAGTGTATGTCTTTTTTTTTTTGAGATGGAGCTTTGCTCTTGTTGCCCAGGCTGGAGTGCTGTGGCTCAATCTTGGCTTACTGCAACCTCTGCCTCCTGGGTTCAAGCTATTCTCCTGCCTTAGCCTCCCGAGTAGCTGGGATTACAGGCATGAGCCACCACGCCCAGCTAATTTTGTATTTTTAGTAGAGATAGGGTTTCTCCATGTTGGTCAGGCTGTTCTTGAACTCCCGACCTCAGGCGATCTGCCCACCTTGGCCTCCCAAAGTGCTGACAGGCGTAAGCCACTATGCCTGTCCCTGCAATGTATTTGTAAGTCACTTCTGTATTCCTGTCTATATTAGAGGTAATTCTTAGCCCTTTCCAATATACACATTTTGGTTTGGGAAGCTGTTTAAACAAAAACAAACTAAAACACCAACTCAGATGCTTATGTGCATAGTTTCTTTTGTAGGGGCCTGGGTATTGTTACAATGTAATATTACGATTTAAAAAACATAGAGTTATACAGAAAGCAGAATGGTGGTTGCCAGAGGCTGGGAGAAGGGGGAAATGGATAGTTGTTCACTGAGTGTAGAGTTGCAGTTTTGCAGGGTGAAATGTTCTGGAAATCTGTTACAAAACAATGTGAATATACATGACACCTCTGAACTTTTAAAAATGACTAAGATAGTAAATTTTGTATTATGTGCTTTTTATGACAACTAAAAAACACATTAAAAAGGTAAAAAAAAAAGGCCGGGCGTGGTGGCTCACGCCTGTAATCCCAGCACTTTGGGAGGCCGAGGTGGTTGGATCACAAGGTCAAGAGATCGAGACCATCCTGGTCAACATGGTGAAACCCCATCTCTACTAAAAATACAAAAAAAATTAGCTGGGCGTGGTGG
>NW_016107734.1:265769-296025 GCF_001604975.1 Cebus imitator | reverse complement strand
AAAAAAAAAAAAAAAAAAAAAGGTAAAAAAATACACAAACTTTAGTACAACAAATGTTTAAGAACCTGCCACCTAGAATGAGCAAATGATAATATTTTCTCGCAGCAATTATTTGTGAAATTAAACTTAACTGAATCTTGATGTTATGGCTTGGTATTACCTTCGAGGCTTCTTTAGTACCTATATCATCCCAGGTGAAATATGAACCTGACCTTAATTTCTAGGCTACTGCTCTATTTTGTTCAGTTAATATGGTGAGAAGTGTTCTCGCTTCTAAATATATGTTACTTTTTTATTCTGGTTTCTTTGGTAAGAGAAAGAGATTTATTATGTTTAATGATACTTCTATACTTTCACTTAGGGGCCTCCTCTCCAGATGTCTGTCTGGCACTCATCATGAGCTATTTGGAGATATCTTAGGCTTTGCAAAATTAATAAATGATTAGCATAAAATCCTGGTACAGTCATCTATAATGTACAGTAGTTTATGCAGGAGCTCTTCAATTTCTTCCAATAATGACTGTCAAAATCTCATTATTCTAACTTCTATTAAAATGTTAGTAGACACTGCTGCTTTATCTTTTAGTCTGAACATTTAATTATAAAATAACTTTTCACTAAAAAGTAATTTATTAAACAGAAAAGCTCCCTAACCAATAGCATAGTAATTTTCCTTTCTAAGTATTAATTTTCCTTTTAGTGCCACCTACTAGGCAAATACAGCAATTCAAACCAGCAATAAGTGTTATAGAGCCTTAAATAATTTCCCATCTCACTTAGAATAAAATTCTTATCTTCCCACCTCTCTGATACTGTCTTTTACCATTCACTCCTTTGCCCACTATACTCTAAGCAGCCTTTTTTCCCCCCTGTTCCTTTATTTCTTCCCCACTTTGGTTCTTTTGTCCTTGTCACATGGAATTGTCTTTTCTCCATCTGAGTATGACTGGTTGTTTCTTAGATTCTGATATGAGCTTGAATATAACTGCCTAATCGAATATAACCACCTAGTGTGTTAGTCACATTGTATTTGAATTTCTAAGAAGAAAGCTCTTTTTTTTTTTTTTTTTTTGAGATGGAGTGTCACTCTACAGCTAGGCTGGAGTGCAGTGTTACCATCTTGGCTCTCTGCAACCTCTGCCTCCCGGGTTCAAGTGATTCTCTTGCCTCAGCCCCCTGAGTAGCTAGGACCGCAGGCACACCCCACCACACCCAGCTAATTTTTGTATTTTTAGTAGCCAGGGTTTCACCATGTTGGCCAGGATGGTCTTGATCTCTTGATCTTGTGATCTGTCCACATCAGCCTCCAAAAGTGCTGGGATTAAAGGCGTGAGCCACTGTGCCTGCAAGCTGTTTTTACTATCTGATTTTGTTTTTTGGTCATCTGCCTTTCCTTTGTAGAATGTAGGCTCCATGAGAGTAGGGAGCTTGGTTTTCTTATTTACCACCATATCCCCTGTGTGTAGAAAGTGACTTACATGTTGTTTTTATTATTATTTTTAAATAGAGACAGAGTCTCACTCTGTCACCCAGGCTGGAGTGCGGTGGCGCGATCTTGGCTCACTGCAGCCTCTGGCACCTGGGTTCAAGCAGTTCTCCTGCCCCAGCCTCCCCAGTAGCTGGGACTATAGGTACGTACCACCTTGTCTGGCTAATTTTCATTTTATTTTTATTTATTTATTTATTTTTTATTTTTGAGACAGAATCTCGCACTGTCTCCCAGGCTATAGTGGAGTGGCGTGATCTTGGCTCACCGCAATCTCTGCCTCCTGGGTTCAAGCAATTCTGTCTCAGCCTCCCGAGTAGCTGGGACTACAGGCATATGCTATACTATGTCTGGCTAATTTTCATTTTATTTTTATTTATTTATTTATTTTTTATTTTTGAGACAGAATCTCGCACTGTCTCCCAGGCTATAGTGGAGTGGCGTGATCTTGGCTCACCGCAATCTCTGCCTCCTGGGTTCAAGCAATTCTGTCTCAGCCTCCCGAGTAGCTGGGACTACAGGCGGGCACCACCATGCCCAGCTAATTTTTTTGTATTTTTAGTAGAGACAGGATTTCACCATATTGGCCAGGGTGGTCTTGATCTCCTGACCTCGTGATCCGCCCGCCTTGGCCTGCCAAAGTGTTGGGATTACAGGTGTGAGCCACCATGCCCAGCCACACGTTATTACTTATTATAGATGTGTAATTGTTTGTTGAACAAATGACTGATTCGTTGTTGTGTCTTGCTGTGTGCTGGACACTGTGCAAAATCTCGTAGAGGCACTGTTTAGTCAGGGTGACTGACAATCCAATAACTATAATACAAAAATGTTAGGCTTTATAATAAAGGAATATAGAAAATGCTATGGGGTCACAAATAAGAAAGAATTGATTTCTCCTAGAAGTATGTCAAGGAGTATTAGAGATGAGTTAATGTATTAGTGCTTCATATTTTACATTAAACCATTCTCCTGAGGCACTTTGCTGATTAGTTACTGACCAATTCTTGACTTTCTAATACTTTACTTAACCTTGCTATTTACTTTTCTACAAAAAGATGGTGGTAATATTGCCCTCAAGAATGTTGTAAAGATTAATCATTTAATGTTGGCTAAGTGCTTTCAAAATGCAAAATGCTGTATAAGCCCTGATGTCCTCAATCATATTAACCGCCACTTTCTATAATTAAGTTTTATTGTGTACTTAGTTCCCGATTATTCAGATAGAAAGAAATATGATGCTGTTTTTTAAAAGAGATTATTTAGGAAGGGCCTACTTGTTATTAAAAGGCCTACATGGACCTTTTGCATTGTATTGTTGGTAGAAAAGAATGTCTATACTGTCTGTTTACTCTGATATTATGTTCTCAGAGGAGTAGTAATGTACTATAACCCCCGGGAGGCAGTAGTATACCAAGAAGATTGTGTGCTTAGGCATGCTAAACAGCACTGCAAGTCTGTTAGTGATCAGTGATAATTTAACATGCAGAGACTTTCTTTCTTATTGATCAGTGGTGACGATTTCAAGAAATATTTTGACTTTCCTTTTCTTATAGAATTGTATTGTCTTGTGTTTAAGAGTTTTCCTTCCTCAAAGATAGGATCCTATCTATTTAAGTACTTGGAGTGCAGTGATATCTTGGGATTGTTATACACATAGTACTGTGCCCTACTACAGATATTTCCTAAAAACTATGGAGAGTTTAAAATTTTTATAAATTGAATATTACTTTAAAATGTATTATGGCAATGAGTCTCAACTTTTTTTCTGCCCTAAGGTACCAAAGGATAAAGTAAACTTAAAATCCTAAAAGGGGCTTGCTGCTTCAGTGATTCTCAATTTATGGCAGTTTTCCCCCAGACCTCAGAAGGCTTCATGTTACATTATCTAATTAAAGAGTACTACTTTGGATAATTAGGGTTAGGCATCTTTACAGAATTAGAGTTAGTGGCCATAAAAATGATAATATTTATTATTAATAAACAAATAGTATAATTCTTATATTAATACATAATATAGTTACATTAATAAACAATTATTAATTATTTATCGTAGTTCTCTTAGGGAATGAGAGACAAGATTAGTTTATTATTACTTTAAAAATAATACCAGAGGCTAAATCTCTAAAATTTACTTGTGTCCAAAGTTCTATGTCCAATATCAATGTCTCTCATCAAATCTTCTAGTACTTTACCTGTATCTTAATTATAGTGCTGGAATTTTTATATTTTTTGTTTGTATTTTTCATAAGTAATTGTTTAATACATCAGTGAATTGATAAAATAATGTCTTCCTCCAAATTCAAGAAGTTTGACAATAGCTTTATAAATGATCTTTTTCATAAGAGTGCGAAATACCTCATTTAAAAAAGTCATTCTTTCCCTTCTTACTCCACCACTACCTATAGCACAGGGATTAAGATGTGGTAAAACTAGTAAATGACTAGTAAGATGTAGTAAAACTAGTAAATGGATAGAAAAACTCTGGGTCTGTATGGCCCATAAAGGAATAAAACAAAAATTATAGGAGTATATACTTTTAAATAATTACTTCCTTTTTGAGTAGTTGATACATACTTACACAATTAAATTCAAGAAGGTACAAAAAGAGTGTACAGTAAAAACTTTTCCTTCTATTGTTGTCTTCTGGCCATTCAGTTTTCTTCTCCAAAGGCAGTTGTCATTACTAGATTATTTTATATGCTTTCTGGGATATTTGATGAATATATAAACCAATCAATCAATCGAAACTGTCTATCTGTCTATCTAGTATTTGATGAACATCTTATCAATCTAATCTATCTATTTATTTATTTATCTGGTTGCTAAGGGTCTGAGACTGACAACAAAAAGGCATTTAAAATATTTTGGGAATAATAGTTTTAGTCTGGGAATTGGGCCTCACATGAATATTGGAAGAGTAGGGGAGTGAATTTCATAGAAGTCATTCTGGAAAATTAGAGAAGCTACAACTGAAAGGTACATTGGAGACCACTGAACATGAACACTGAACACCTTCAGTGTTCTAAAACGCTTACTGGAAAACTGCTGCTATTAGGAAGCGTCTCTGGGAAAAATTCTGCCTTATGTTTAGGGCTGTAGCAATAAGCAGGTGATTCTCAAGCACTTAACCAAAAGCTACTATGAATCTAACATCTGCTTCTCTGCATCCAGCCACCTTCAGAGAATAATGGCTTCTGCTCTTTCCAAATCTTATATGAGTTTCTTTCATTAGCAAAATCTAACCCAAACCTATACAATGAGAGGGATTCAAGGGATTCTGGGAAATATAGAGGAGACCTTAGATGAATGGATGGTTGTGCTAAGTTGCCCAAATGACGGTCAACAAGATTTTTGACCTGGAAAAACTTGCTGTGTCCTAAATGTGACTATGATTCTTACTTGTTCTCTAAGAAAAGGGTAGGTTTTTTTTTTTTTTTTTTCTGAAGAATAATTTATTTTATTTTACATATAATTTATTGCACTTTAGGCTCTGGGGTACATGTGCAGAACATGCAGGATTGTTGCATAGGTCCGCACCTGGCAATGTGGTTTGCTGCCTCCATCCCCCCATCACCTATATCTGGCATTTCTCCCCATGTTATCCCTCCCCAACCTCCCTATCCCCTGCTGCCCCCCCTTATTACCCCCACCAACAAACCCCAGTGTATGATGCTCCCCTCCCTGTGTCCACGAGTTCTCATTATTCAACCTGCCTATGAAGGAGAACTTGCAGTGTTTGATTTTCTGTTCTTGTGTCAGTTTGCTGAGAATGATTGTTTCCAGATTCATCCTTGTCTCTACAAAGGACACGAACTCATCATTTTTTGTGGCTGCTTAGTATTCCATGGTGTGTATGTGCCACATTTTCCTTATCCAGTCTATCATTGATGAGCATTTGGGTTGGTTCCAGATCTTTGCTATTGTAAACAGTGCTGCAGTGAACATACATGTGCGTCTGTCCTTATAATGGAATGATTTATAATCCTTTGGATATATACCCAGTAATGGGATTGCTGGGTCAAATGGAATTTCTGTGTCTAGGTCCTTGAGGAATCACCACACTGTCTTCCACAATGGTTGAACTAATTTACACTCCCACCAACAGTGTAAAAGTGTTCCTATTTCTCCACATCCTCTCCAGCATCTGTCTCCAGATTTTTAACAATTGCCATTCTAACTGGCATGAGATGGTATCTCAATGTGCTTTTGATTTTCATTTCTCTAATGACCTGTGACGATGAGCATTTTTTCATATGTTTGTTGGCCTCATATGTGTCTTCTTTTGAAAAGTGTCTGTTCATGTCCTTCGCCCACTTTTGAGTGGGCTTGTTTGTTTTTTTCTTGTAAATCTGTTTTAGTTCTTTGTAGATTCTGGATATTAACCCGATGTCAGATGGGTGGATTGCAAAAATTTTTTCCCATTCCGTTGGTTGCTGGTTCACTCTAATGATTGTTTCTTTTGCTGTACAGAAGCTTTGGAGTTTAATTAGATCCCATTTGTTTATTTTGGCTTTTGTTGCGAATGCTTTTGGTGTTTTAGTCATGAAGTCCTTGCCTATGCCTATGTCCTGAATGGTTTTGTGTAGGCTTTCTTGTAGGGTTTTTATGGTGTTAGGTCTCATATTTAAGTCTTTAATCCATCTGGAGTTAATTTTAGTATAAGGTATCAGGAAGGGGTCCAGTTTCTGCCTTCTGCACATGGCTACCAAGTTTTCCCAACACCATTTATTAAACAGGGAACCCTGTCCCCATTGCTTGTTTTTGTCAGGTTTGTCAAAGATCAGATAGCTGTAGATGTGTGGCGTTGCCTCCAGGGCTTCTGTTCTGTTCCACTGGTCTATATCTCTGTTTTGGTACCAGTACCATGCTGTTTTGATTACTGTAGCCTTATAGTATAGTTTGAAATCAGGTAGCGCGATGCCTCCAACTTTGTTCTTTTTGCTTAGGATTGTCTTGGTTTTGCAGGCTCTCTTTTGGTTCCATATGAAATTTAAGGTGGTTTTTTCCAGTTCTATGAAGAGGGTCATAGGTAGCTTGATGGGGATAGCATTGAATCTATAAATTACTTTGGGCAGTATGGCCATTTTCACAATATTGATTCTTCCTAACCATGAGCATGGAATGTTTCTCCATCTGTTTGTGTCCTCTCTTATTTCCTTGATCAGTGGTTTCTAGTTCTCCTTGAAAAGGTCCTTTACATCCTTTGTTAATTGTTTTCCTAGGTATTTTATTCTCTTTGTAGCAATTGTGAATGGCAGTTCTTTCTTGATTTGGCTCTCTTTAAGCCTGTTATTGGTGTATCGGAATGCTTGTGATTTCTGCATGTTGATTTTTTATCCTGAGACTTTGCCGAAGTTGCATATCAGTTTAAGGAGATTTTGGGCTGAGACAATGGGATCTTCTAAATATACAATCATGTTGCCTGTAAACAGAGACAATGTGATTTACTACTTTCCTAATTGAATATCCTTTATTTCTTTTTCTTGCCTGATTGCTCTGGCTAGAACTTCCAATACTATATTTAATAGGAGTGGTGAGAGAGGGCATCCTTGTCTAGTGCCAGATTTCAAAGGGAATGCTTCCAGTTTTTGCCCATTCAGTATGATATTGGCTGTGGGTTTGTGGTAAATAGCTTTTATTATTTTGAGATACATTCCATCGATACCTAGTTAATTGAGTTTTTAGCATAAAGAGCTGTCGAATTTTGTTGAAGGCTTTCTCTGCATCTATTGAGATAATCATGCAGTTTTTTGTCTTTAGTTTTTTTTATGTGGTGGATTACATTTATAGACTTGCATATGTTGAACCAGCTTTGCATCCCCAGAATGAAGCCTACTTGATCGTGATGGATAAGCTTTTGGATTTGCTGTAGCAATCGGTTTGCCAGTATTTTATTGAAGGTTTTTGCATCTATGTTCATCATGGAGATTGGCTTGAAGTTTTTTTGTTGTTGTTGTTGAATCTCTGCCAGGTTTTGGTATCAGGATAATGTTGGCCTCACAAAATGATTTGGGAAGGATTCCCTCTTTTTGGATTGTTTGGAATAGTTTTAGAAGGAGTGGTACCAGCTCCTCTTTGTATGTCTGGTAGAATTTGGCTGTGAACTCATCTAGACCTGGACTTTTTTTGGTTGGTAGGCTATTAATTGCTGCCTCAACTTCAGCTCTTGTTATTGGTCTGCATTTTCTTCCTGGTTTAGGCCTGGGAGGGTGCAAGTGTCCAGGAATTTATCAATTTCTTCCAGATTTACTGGTTTATGTGCATAAAGTTGTTTGTAGTAATCTCCTTTGGTAGTTTGTATTTCTGTGGAATCAGTGGTGATATCTCCTTTATCGTTTTTTATTGCATCTATTTGATTCTTTTCTCCTTTCTTATTAATCTGGCTAGTGGTCTGTTTCGTTGATCTTTTCAAAAAACCAGCTCCTGAATTTATTTTTTTTGAAGGATTTTTTGTGTCTCTATCTCCTTTAGTTCTGCTCTTAGTTATTTCTTGTCTTCCATTAGCTTTTGAGTTTTTTTGATCTTGCTCCTCTAGCTCTTTCAATTTTGATGATAGAGTATCCATTTTAGATCTTTCCTTACTTCTCATGTGTCCATTTATTGCTATAAATTTTCCTCTAGACACTGCTTTAAATGTGTCCCAGAGATTCTGGTACGTTGTGTATTCGTTCTCATTGGTTTCGAAGAACACCTTTTTACTGTCTTCATTTCATTGTTTATCCAATCAACATTCAAGAGCCAGTTGTTCAGTTTCCATGAAGTTTTGCAGTTCTGAGTTAGTTTCTTAATCCTGAGCTCTAATTTGATTGCCCTGTGGTCTGAGACTTATGATTTCCATTCTTTTGCATTTGCTGAGGAGTGATTTACTTCCAATTGTGTGGTGAATTTAGAGTAGGTATGATGTGGTGCTGAGAAGAATGTATATTCTATGGATTTGGGGTGGAGAGTTCTGTAGATGTCTATTAGGTTTGCTTGTCCAGATCTGAGTTCAGGTCCTGGATATCCTTGTTAATTTTCTGTCTTGTTGACCTGTGTAATATTGACAGTGGAGTGTTAAAGTCTCCCACTATTATTGTGTGGGAGTCTAAGTCTCTTTGTAGGTAGTTAAGAACTTGCTTTATGTATCTGGTGCTCCTGTATTGGGTGCGTATATATTTAGGATCGTTAGCTCCTCTTGCTGCATTGATCCTTTTACCGTTATGTAATTCCCTTGTCTCTTTTGATCTTTGTTGGTTTAAAGTCTATTTTATCAGAGACTAGGATTGCAACTCCTGCTTTTTTTGCTCTCTATTTGTTTGGTAGATCTTCCTCAGTTCCTTTATTTTTAGGTTATGTGTGTCTTTGCACATGAGATGGGTTTCCTGAATACAGCACACCAATGGGTTTTGACTTTTTATCCAGCTTGCCAG
Source organism: Cebus imitator (assembly GCF_001604975.1). Taxonomy (NCBI): domain Eukaryota; kingdom Metazoa; phylum Chordata; class Mammalia; order Primates; family Cebidae; genus Cebus; species Cebus imitator. The sequence goes on along the minus strand of NW_016107734.1, from coordinate 287,127 downwards.
TCTGTGTCTTTTGATTGGAGCATTTAGTCCATTTACATTTGAGGTTAATATTGTTATGTGTGAATTTGATCCTGCCATTTTGATGCTAGCTGGTTGTTTTGCCCATTAGTTGACACAGTTTCTTCATTGTGTCGATGTTCTTTACCATTTGGTATGTTTTTGGAGTGGCTGGTACAGGTTGTTCCTTTCTATGTTTAGTGCTTCTTTCAGGAGCTCTTGTAAGACAGGACTGGTGGTGATGAAATCTCTCAGCAGTTGCTTGTTCGTAAAGGATTTTATTTCTCCCTCGCTTATGAAGCGTAGTTTGGCTGGATATGAAATTCTAGGTTGAAAGTTCTTTTCTTTAAGGATGTTGAATATTGGCCCCCACTCTCTTCTGGCTTGTAGGGTTTCTGTGGAGAGATCCGCTGTGAGTCTGATGGGTTTCCCTTTGTGGGTAACCCGACTTTTCTCTCTGGCTACCCTTAGAATTTTTTCCTTCATTTCAACACTGGTGAATCTGATGTTTATGTGCCTTGGGGTTGTTCTTCCTGAGGAATATCTTTGTGATGTTCTCTGTATTTCCTGGACCTGAAGGTTGGCCTGCCTTGCTATGTTGGGGAAGTTCTCCTGGATAATACCTGAAGAGGGTTTCCAACTTGGATTCATTCCCTTTGTCACATTCAGGTACACCTATCAAATGTAGATTAGGTCTTTTCACATAATCTCATATTTCTTGGATGCTTTGTTCATTTCTTTTCACTGTTTTTTCTCTAATCTTGCCTTCTCGTTTTATTTCATTGAGTTGATCCTCAATCTCTGATATCCTTTCTTCTGCTTGATTTATTTGGCTATTGAAACTTGTGTATGCTTTGTGAAGTTCTCGTGTTGTGTTTTTCAGCTCCATCAAGTGATTTATATTCTTCTCTAAGCTGTTTATTCTTGTTAGAATTTCATCAAACCTTTTTTCAGGGTTTTTAGTTTCTTTGTATTGGGTTAGAACATGTTCTTTTAGCTTAGAGAAGTTTGTTATTACCCACCTTCTGAAGCCTGTTTCTGTCAGTTCATCAGACTCGTTCTCCATCCAGCTTTGTTCCCTTGCTGGTGAGGAGTTGTGATCCCTTGGAGGAGGAGAGGTGTTCTGGTTTTGGGTGTTTTTATCCTTTTTGTGCTGGTTTCTTCCGATCTTTGTGGATTTACCTACCTGTGGTCTTTGTAGTTGGTGACTTTCGGATGGGGTTTCTTAGTGGATGTCCTTTTTGTTGATGTTGAAGTTACTTCTTTCTGTTTTTTAGTTTTCCTTCTAACACTTAGGCCCCTCTGCTGTAGGACTGCTGGAGGTCCACTTCAGGCCCTGCTTGCCTGGGGATCACCTGTGGTAGCTGCAGAACTATAAGGGTTGCTGCCAGTCTCTTCTTCTGTTATCTTCGTCCCAGGAGGAAACCTACCAGATGTCAGCCTGAGCTCTCCTTTATGAGGTGTCTCTTTTGATATATGGGGGTCAGGGAACTGCTTGCAGAGATAGTCTGTCCCTTATAGGAGCTCAAGTGCTGTGCTGGGAGCTCCATTGTTCCATTTAGATCTGCTGGGCAGGTATGTTTAAGTCCGCTGCAGCGGAACTGTTAACTGCCTTTTTCCCACGTGCTCTGTCCTGGGAAGGTGGGGCTTTATTTATAAGTTCCTGACATACTGCTGCCTTTTTTCAGAGCTGCCCTGCCTAGCAAGGAGGTAGCCTAGTCACAGTCTGCAAGCAGAGGTGTTGCTGGGCTGCTCTGGGCTCTGCCCAGCTGCTGTGTGAACTTCCTTGCGGTTTTGTTTTCAGAGGTATGATAATGGCGGTCTGCCTCAGTAATGGTGGACTGCCTCGGTAGTGGTGGATTTTCTCAGTAATGGCAGACTGCCTTGGTAATGGCGGACTGCCTTGGTAATTGCAGATGCCCTCCCCCTCACAGAGCTGGACTGTCCCGGGTTCAGCTGTGCTTGCTGCGAAACTCTCAATCCAGAGCGTTTCAGATTGCTGGTCTTTGTGGGGGTGGGACCCGCTGAGCCAGATCACTTGGCTCCCTGTTTCAGCCCCCTTTTTTTCAGTTAAATGAGCGGCTCTGTCTGGTGTTCCAGCAGAGCTGGACTGTCCCGGGTTCAGCTGTGCTTGCTGCGAAACTCTCAATCCAGAGCGTTTCAGATTGCTGGTCTTTGTGGGGGTGGGACCCGCTGAGCCAGATCACTTGGCTCCCTGTTTCAGCCCCCTTTTTTTCAGTTAAATGAGTGGCTCTGTCTGGTGTTCCAGGCGCCAGTTGAAACGGCCACCCAGATTTGTGTGAGTTTTTGGGTGCAGACCTGCTGCACCATCTGAAACAGTCACGCTGGAAACTTGTGGTGCTTTTCAGACTGGGAATCTCCTGGTCTGCGGGTAGTAAAAAGTTGTTTGGAAATGTGGTGATCACTCACCCTCTTTTTGGAAATGTGGTGATCACTCAACCTGTGTTGTTCTCACTGGGAACTGCACTCCACAGCTGTTCTTATTTGGCCATCTTGGATCTGCCTTGAAAAGGGTAGGGAGAAGACAACGAGCAAAGGAGATGGAGGAGGAATGATAAATGATACAGAAATAAAGTATGACGTCTTAGAAGCAATAATATCACTTGATTAGGCATGAGCCTGATCAAGATATTGAAAATGTATATATTAAAACATGCTTTGTAACTATCATTTCTAAAAGTACTAGGTATAATTTAAGTCGGCATGGAAGTTGCTGATCACTTTCTATAAATGTTCTTTATTTTTATTGTTGAGATAGGGTCTCGGTCTGTTACCCAGGCTGGACTGCAGTGGTGCGAACATGGCTCACTGCAGCCTTGACCTCTTAGGGCCTAAGCAGTCCTCCCGCCTCAGCCTCCCATGTACCTGGGACCACATAGGCACATGCCACATGGCGCTCTCCCCCCCCTCTTCTTTCTCTCACTCTGTCACTCAGGCTGGAGTGCAGTGGCGTAATCTCGGCTCACTGCAACCTCCGCCTCCCAGGTTCAAGTAATTCTCCTGCCTCAGCCTTCTGAGTAGCTGGGATTACAGACATGCATCACCATGCCTACCTAATTTTTTTGTATTTTTAGTAGAGACAGAGTTTTGCCATGTTAGCCAGGCTGATCTTGAACTCCTGGCCTCAAGTGATCCATCCACCTTGGCCTCCTGAAGTGCTGGAATTACAGGTGTGAGCCATAGTGCCCAGCCTAATTTTTAAACTTTTTGTAAAGGTAGAGTCTCCCCATGTTGCCCACTCTGGTCTTGAACTCCGGGGCTCAAGTGACCCTCCCACCTCAGCCTATCAAAATGTCAGGATTACAGATGTGAGCCACTGTGCTTGGCCTATAAAAGATTTTAAAAATCACAACTTCTGGATCAAGTGTGGTGGCTCATACCTATAATCCCAGCACTTTGGGAGGCTAAGGCGAGAGGATCGCTTGAGTTCAGGAGTTTGAGACCAGCCTGAGTAACATGGTTAAACCCCATCTCAACTAAAACTAAAACTAAAAATAAATTAGCTGAGCGTGTTGGAACATGTCTGTGGTCCCAACTACTTGGGAGGCTGAGATGGCAGGATCACTTGAGCCTGGTAGGTTAAGGATGCAGTGAACTATGATCACTCCACTGTACTCTAGCCTAGGTGACAGAGTGAGACCCTGTCTCCAAATAAAAAACACTTCCCCCCCACCGGACAAAAGTCACAGTTCTGTCATTGTTTTATTATTATTATTATTATTATTACTATTTTTTTGAGACGGAGTTTCACTCTTGTTACCCAGGCTGGAGTGCAATGGCACGATCTCGGCTCACCGCAACCTCCGCCTCCTGGGTTCAGGCAATTCTCCTGCCTCAGCCTCCTGAGTAGCTGGGATTACAGGCACGCGCCACCATGCCCAGCTGAATTTTTGTATTTTTAATAGAGACGGGGTTTCACCATGTTGACCAGGATGGTCTTGATCTCTTGACCTCGTGATCCACCCGCCTCGGCCTCCCAAAGTGCTGGGATTACAGGCTTGAGCCACCGCGCCCGGCCTATTATTATTATTTTTTGAGACAGTTTTGCTCTTTTCGTCCAGGCTGCAGTGGTGTGATTTCTGCTCACTGAAACCGCTGCCTCCTGGGTTCAAGCAATTCTGCTTCCTCAGCTTCCCGAGTTGCTGGGACTACAGGCGCCCACCACCATGCCTGGTTAATTTTTATATTTTTGGTAGAGACAGGGTTTTACAGCATTGGCTAGGCTGGTCTCGAACTCCTGTCCTTAAGTAATCTGCCTGCCTCAGCCTCCCAAAGTGCTAGGATTACAGGCTTGAGCCACTGTCTGTAATTGTTTTACGAAAGTTCATCAGTCATGCTAATTTGTGATATAAGTGATATCTTGGATCACTGATGTAAAGATTAGGACTTCTTGCAGGTTTGTTCTAAATTTTTCATGGAGAATATTACTTTTTTTTTTTTGTAGAGACGAGTATCTTGCTATGTTGCCCAGGCTGGTCTCATACTCCTGGCCTCAAGCAGTCCTCCTGCCTTGGTTTCCCAAAGTGATGGCATTACAGCATGAGTACATGCTGGTACATGCTGGTACACAATAGTGTACCCAGCTGGAGAACACTACTGAAACCTCCCGTAAGATTTAGAAATTGGAAGAAGTCCATGAGATCAGATAGGAAGTTATAGTTTCAGGTTTTCTGTTATTTTTATAGTGCAACTAGAAGTAACTGCAGGGTTACCAAAAACCTCATTAGACTCCATAACCGTGGATCTACATATAACAATCTTGGGTGATAAAAGAAAAACTTCAGACAAAATAAATTCAACAGAGTTTGTGCAAAGAATGGTTCACAAACCAGGCAACCCTCAAAACCAGAACAGATTGAGAGAGCTCCCATCTGCAATGTGGGCAGTAAATATAGACAGGAAAAGGCCGAAGACAGCGGAAATAAGGAACAAAAAGCAGATTGGTCCTTTTACAGTTACTTTCCTTGTAAGGGTTGAAGCAGAGGGGACTTCCTTATCATGCTGGCTAATGCTGGCTTGTTTGGGAATTTGGCCATTATTTCTCTCCTGATTTTGTGAAAAGCCAGATAAACAGCTTAGTGTAGTTCACTTTGGTGATGTGGAACTTAAACATGAATGACTCCATTTCTGTTTTGTCCATTAGGGTCTAGTCCATAGGAGCTCAGCTTAAATCAAGGTCCTCCTCTAACTTTTATTTAACATGGAGAATAGTCACTAAGATTGTACAACAAGATTATTTGGATAAACTAGAGGTTGGAAGATAAGGGACTGTTTCATCTTTAGGAATGCTTGAGGTGAGAATTGGAGGGTCTCATTTCAGAGTATTTCAATGCTACTTTCTTTTCCTTGCATGAGATCAGAAAGAGAAATGAGGGCTAAGAAGGCTTAAGCATAGAATATACAGAAATGAAGTATGATACTCAATAATAAATGGTAATTTTTCCTCTAGGATCTGATCTTGGTGGCCTGGAGTTCTATATGTTAAAAACTAGGGCAGGCGCAGTGGCTCATGCCTGAATTCCAGCACTTTGGGAGGCCAAGGTGGGTGGATCATGAGGTCAGGAGTTCAATACCAGCCTGGCCAAGATGGTGGAACCCTGTCTCTACTAAAAATACAAAAAATTAGCTGGATGTGGTGGCAGGTGCCTGTAATCCCAGCTACTCGGAAGGCTGAGGCAGAGAATTACTTGAACCTGGGAGGCGGAGGTTGCAGTGAGCTGAGATTGCGCCACTGCCTGGGTGACAGAGCAGGACTGCATGTCAAAACAAACAAAAAGCAAAAAAACCTAACAACAAAAACAGTATTAGATGGGATGGTTTGATATGGCAGAATGGGTGTTTCTTGGCTATCAGGGTCAGGTGTCCTGTGGATAACCAGCAAAGTAGTACTTGAGGTTCTGATAGTTTGGTTTGACTGAATTTGACTGTCTGTGGACATGGAGGCTAGATAGACTCATTTCCAGAGCAAAGGAAAATCCCTTCCAAAGCCAGAAGTTGGCTATGAATTGGTATTGTATGTCACTGAACCGGAAATCCTTTTAAAGAAAGAAGTTGCTGTTTTCATACTAGCCCACACTTGGATGTAGTGATTTGATATAAATTTTAGCTGAATTTTTTCTGTGAGATGCATAGAAAGTGGTGCCTGCTTCCAGTAATCAAGTGCTCGCCTCCCATTTCTCCTTGAAGACACCTGCCTTTCTTTAAATTTCAGGGTAGTTGATTGTCCTGCAGCCCCAGCTCTCTGATGGCTTCTAGAAGATTACATTTGTTTAGATTATTTACATTTTTCTTGTTGTAAGGGTGGGAGTAACCCTACTTCCAGTATTCCATATCCAGAGTGTTGTGGTGTTTTAAAATACTAAGCTTTGTTCTTATCAAAGCCAAGCTTCAATGACATTTAAAGGTAAATTATAGTTACTGATGACAGAAAGTGTGTTTCAGTACTGAAGTTTACAGCTTTATATATATATTTCATATTACATTTTACTCTTAATAACAACATGTTTTTATAAGTGCATTTTTTTTAACTTTCAGGAAAAACACCAACACTTTAGAGGTTAAAAAACTATTTGACTTTGAATATTTTAATTAGGAGGATTCAGGCCAGGTGTGTTAGTTGATGCCTGTAATCCCAGCACTTTGGGAGGCTGAGGTGGGGGGATCACTTGAGGCCAGGAGTTTGAGACCAGCATGGGCAACATGGCAAAACCTCATCTTTACTAAAAATAGAAAAATTAGCCAGGCGTGTGGGTGTAGACTATAGTACCCAGCTTGCAGTGAGCTGAGATTGTGCACTCCAGCCTGAGTGACAGAACAAGACTCTGTCTCAAAAAATAAATAAATAAATAAAAATGAGAAGGATTCGTTTAGAGTTCAGAATTCAAGATAATTGATCTGAAAGGCCTGTATAAAAAATATAAATTGTGGTACAAATGCATGGTCTTAGCATTATTAATTATAAAATGACGATGATGATTATTTTTTGAGACAGACTCTCACTGTCTCATCCAGGCTGGAGTGCAGTGGGATGATTTCAGCTCACTGCAACCTCCATCTCCTGGGTTTAAGAGATGTTCAAACAGTTTTCTCTTTCCTTAGCCTCCTGAGTGGAGTGAGTGAGATTAAAGATCCGTGTCACTACGCCCAGCTATTTCTCTAATTTTTAGTAGAGATGGGGTTTCACCATGTTGCCCAGGCTGGTCTCGAACTCCTGGATTCAGATGATTTGCCTGCCTTGGCCTCCCAAAATGCTGGGCCTATAGGCACCTGCTGCCACACCCAGCTAATTTTTGTATTTTTAGTAGGGACAGGGTTTTACCATGTTGGCCAGGCTGGTCTCGAATTCCTGGCCTCAAGTGATCTGCTCACCTTGACCTCCCAAAGTGTTGAGATTACAGGTGTGAACTACTGCCCTGCCAGTTACAAAATTATTAATCACATTTAGCTTTCTCTGATTTGTAATAAGTCAAATGAAAGGTGACATTTCATACCTTTGTATTATTTACACAAAATAGCTGAAAATTGTATATATATCAAAAGATTTTTATCTCATATAAAAAACATTGGTTGAAGCACTTTCTGTATATGCTTTAAATGTTTCAGGTACCCATCATTATTACCTAAACATCAAGATCCAAGGTCTAGTGATAAACAGGCAATAATTTTTCAGGTATGAGGTTAATTCCTCTCTTGTTTTGCATAATGACTGTGTCAAAACATCCATCTTTACACTTTCCTTTTCCTTTTCATCTCCTTACACAGGGTCTTGCTTTCTGCTTTACAGGGAAAATAAAGATCATCAGGTTTTAATTTCATCTATTTCCTGTAATCCCCTTATATTATAAATATGTGTACATTTGTATTCACTTGATGTCTACCTTTCCATATATAGAAATCTATGGAGTCTTGCCCCATCAGTTGTTCTCTCACTCTCTTATATCTTTAATCTTTCTACAGATTCTTTTTAAAATTTATATATTATTGATTTCTATTACTTCTTTTTGTAAAACTGTGTCCAGTACGGATGTATCTAAAACAGAGTTAAAATTCGTCTTATTACTTTCTTTTTTAAACTTATAATAGTTGAAATTCTGGGATACATGTGCAGAACGTGCAGGTTTGTTACATAAGCATACATGTGCCATGGTGGTTTGCTGCACCCATCAACCCATCATCTAAATTAGGTATTTGTCCTAATGCTATCCCTCCGCTTACCTATCTTTCTAGAGATTCTTTATTGTTTCAATACTGTATTTCTCTCTTCAGTTCTTTATTGACCTTTAAGACAATGAATTTTGGCATGAAAAAGACCCAGTTTTATAATCCCAGCTCCACCAGGGTGTCCTTGGACAAATCAGTTGGTCCCTCTGAGGCTTAATTTCTATAAAATGGAGATAAGACTTACTAAAGTTTTGTTTTGAGGATCATGTAAACCAGGGGTCCCCAACCCCTGGGCCACGGACTGGTACTGGTTCATGGCCTGTTAGGAATGAGGCCACACAGCAGGAGGTGAGCAGTGGGTGAAGCTTTCATCTATATTTAGTCACTCTCCATTGCTTGCATTACTGCCTGAGCTCCATCTCCTGTTAGATCAGCATCGGCATTAGATTTGCATAGGAGCCTGAACCCTATCATGAATTGCGCATGCACAGGATCTAGGTTGCGCGAATTTAATGCCTGATGACCTGTCATTGTCTCCCATTACCCACAGATTAGACCGTCTAGTTGTAGGAAAACAAATTCAGGGCTCCCACTGATTCTACATTATGGTGAATTGTAGGATTATTTTATTATATATTACAATGTAATAATAACAGAAGTAAAGTACACAATAAATGTTAATATGCTTGAATCATCCTGAAACCATCTCCCCAACCCAACGGTCCATTGAAAAATTGTCTTTCACGGAACTAGTCTTTGGGGCTGAAAAGGTTGGGGACTACTAATAAGAACTTAAATAGAGTAATCAATGTAAAGGTCCTGGTCCTTATTTCAAATTCTCTTATATGATGGTTTCTTCATGATCTCCCTCCCTCCCTCCCTCCCTCCCTCCCTCCCTCCCTCCCTTCCTCCCTTCCTCCCTCCCTTCCTCCCTTCCTTCTCTCTCTCTCTCTCTCTCTCTCTCTCTTCAGAGCCAGACTTCTTAATAGTCTATATTTGTAGTCACTACTTGAAGTCTAGGTTGCCACATCCACTATTCTATAACTTCTTAGTCCAAGTTTACCGTTGATCTTCTGATTGCCAGATCTGATGAGCACTTTTCAGAACTTCATCATTTATTTTTCATTCCAACCCTTAAAATAATTCTCTTGCAAAGCAGACAGAGAAAGCTTTCTAAATGTAAACAGCTTTCTAAAATATAAATCCAACTTTTTAATAAGTCTCCATCACCTGCAAAATAAAATAAATCATTTCTGGTAGGAATAAAAGGACTCTTCATCTAAATCTGTGTTGTCCAGTATGGTAGGTGTTAGGTATATGTGGCTATTTAAATCTAAACTAGTTAATTATAGCTAAATACAATTTTAAAAAACAGTCTCTTAAACTAGCTACATTTCAAACATTCAGTAGCTACATGTGACTAATGGCTACTATGTTAGTCAGCTTAGACATAGAATCTTCCCATTATCACATAAAGTTCTATTGGACATTGCTGATCTGGATCCAAGATATTAAAAAATGAGAGACATGGGTTAGAATTACACCAGATTTAGCTAGGCTGGACCAAGGAAGTAAAGGTGGTGATGCTACAGAAATTCTATTGTTAACCTGTACAGTCCAGGGTTCCTGGGGAGAAGCCTGCCTTGAAATGAGGAATATTTTGAATGAGCAGTAGGAGCAATGGTGGTATCAGGAGAGGTGAGAGCTACTTTTGTCATTATGTTGGAATAATGATGAGGAAGAGAAGGAATCACGTTGAATTAAAAAAATGGAATACAGCTGGAATTTTGCTTTTTGCATCAGGCTATTCCAGAAGAAAAAAACATTTGATAAAAGAATGTGCCTGTAGTTCCAGCTACTTGGGAGGCTGAGGTAGGAGGATTGCTTGAGCCCAGGAGTTTGAGGCTGCAGTCAGCTATCTATGATCGTGCCACTGCACTCCAGACTCGGTAACAGAACAAATCTGTCTCAAAACAAAACAAACCAAACACACACACACACACACACACACACACACACACACACACATACACACACACAGGGAGAGAGAGAGAGAGAGAGAGAGAAGAATATATTTATAAGAATAACTAGTTTTTGGGATTTTAACCTTGTGGTAAATAATACCTCACACCTGGCGTTGACCCATCTGCTTTTTTGGGTTTAAAAGAATTTTGCACGCATAAATGTTTTTGCAAAGTTGGAAGTGATATTTTTATTCTTATATTCTGTAAATAGTCATCTCCAGTCTTTAGATTTGTTTCCTGGTCTGCTTATAGTCAAGAATGTTGTAACTGTTATACTGTACTCCTATCTGTGTAAGTTGTTAATGCTGTGATTTTTTAAAGCTCCTGGATATTAATGTTTTAAGTTCTTGAACTTCTGCAAGATGGTCCATATTGAAAGAGGCCGCTGTAAAATGCAGATGCTGACAAGGAGGAAAACAAAGAGTTTCACAAGGAATTATGGGTATTGAATGTAACTCTTTAGTTCACAGTTCCATAAAACTGTGTTGTTTCCATAGTACTACATTCTGTCTTAACCTTTGTTGTATTGCACAGCTCATTTTAAGGAAGAATGAATTGTTAGTCATCTGCTTTTTATCTTGCATTTTAACTTTCAATCCTTGGAAAGCAGGAATTCCACTCTATTCAAAGCAATATTCTACACATTTGTAACTTTTACTTAATTGTTGAAGAAAAAATTTCAGTTTCTGTTTATCCTGCTTATGACAATGAAAATGAATCACAAATTGTAAGTGAAACTGATCATTTTTTATGATGTCCTTACAAAAAATGATTTTATAAAATGAGAAAAATACTGAAATGCCTTAGAGGAAGAAAGGGAGAAGAGGTGGCTGCATTGCGGGAGTGGGTAGCGGGGCATGCATTGAGATCCCTAGGCAACAGGCTGTGAGAAATGTAGCATTTCTCATTTGTGTTGTCATGTAACTGTGGAAGAACCACCATCTAGCCTAACCTGATATTTCTTTTTAATCAAGTCCAGCTGTTGATCATGTGAACACACTCTTTCCTCTGGGTATTAAGGGTATGTTTCTTCCTTTCCTACGGTATCTTAAATGGCTACTTACATGTCACCTGGAATGTACTCATGTGCCCTAGGAACCCCCGTTATACTGATCATTACTCTTTATGAATCACAAGTAAAATGTTTACCCCAAGTTGCATATAAAAACCTTAAAACAAAGAATGTGACTTGACCACGTGTTTTTTTTTTTTTTTTCATGAATAGAGTTCTTGTTTTTAATTCGATGAGCAGAGAGCTTTCCAACTCTAACCCTTCTTTACAATCTGTCTTTAATTTGCAAAAAAGATGCATTCCAATTTTTCAGACGTAAAACTGGTTAATGGATTTTTTGGGATTCGTTAGTTTTCTAGTCATGTTAGAAATTTAGCATATATCATTTCATGGATTTCAATCTCCTTTTCTTGTTTTCATGTTTATATTTACTATTGTGATATTAAAAAATAATTAGATGGTGTTTTTAGTCCTCCTTAAGTAATACACAGTGCAGCTGTTAGACTGTTTTTATACAGGGTTGTTACCAGCTATGTCTTCCTTGAAAGAAATATGAAAGAATTTTCAACATCTTGGATTATTTAGTTCATTTTGCTTATCCTCTGTGAGACACAATCTGTGTAATTTTAAAGCTGTTCTGTTTGAGCTCTACTTTTAAGCTCACTGTGTCTTCTTGGTGGGACTAACAACTACTTTTTTTCTGTTTTTTTTTTTTTGGGGGATCTTCTTTTAACACCCCTTAATGCTGTAGTAATATTTAAGGCATTCTAAGTTCCAACACTAGACAGAGCTTGGTTGGTTAATCATCCCAATATATTCAGATAAGATAAACTTGAAAACATGTATGGTATTCATCTATTATTAACTGAGAAGAATGGGTGATATTTATAGGTACGAAATTTTGCTCTATAGACCACAAAATTATTACAACAATGTTGTTTTTCCTCAAAAAAGGAAACCGCTTAATAATATTTTGAGATAAAACATTGCATTTGCCAACTTGTTTCAAATAATACACTCTTTCAAAAGTCTATAATGTCCTTAACTCTGTTTAGGACCTTGTATTAGATATTTGAGATACCACATATATCCATGTATTATTTACAAGCTTACAGATATATGATTTATTTGTAAGATTATGCCAAGTAACATAGATTCATATGAAAAGCCATATTACTAAAGGAAGAAGTGTTCTTTTGTTTGTTTGTAGAGATGGGGTGTCACCAGCCTAGGCTGGTCTCGAACTCCTGGGCTCAGGCAATCCTCCCACCTTGGCTGCCCAAAGAGGAAAGAAATATTCTTGCAATGATATCTATAGATAAAAATCATTGAATTCTATTTGTTAGTGGTATCATGCTCCTAACCTGATGAAATTTCAAGCTGTATGTATGTGTTTGATATTTACTCATGACAATTAGCTTCCTTAAATACTTCCATTACTTTAGAGTTTTCTTCACTGTGTTACAATGTGTTATTTATCCTTCGGAATTTCCCAATATTAGTTCACTACCACCTCCCTATTTTGTGACATTCTAGGGTGTATTAGTTATCTCAAAGGATGTCGTGTTAGTCAATTTTCTCACTGCTATAAAATACCCAAGACTGGGTAATATATAAAGAAAAGAGGTTTCATTAGCTTGTGGTCCTTCAGGCTTTACAGGTAGCATGACTAGGGAGGCCTCAGGAAACTTAGAATCATGGAGCAAGGTGAAGGGGAAGCAGACACATCTTACATGGCTGGAACACGAGGAAGAGAGAGTGAAGGGGGAAGTGCTATACATTTTTAAACCAGATCTCGTGAGAACTCACTATCACAAGAACAGCAAAAGGGAAATCAGCCCCTGTGATCCAGTTACCTCCCACCAGGACCCTCCTCTAACATTTAGGGATTACAATTCAACATGAGATTTGCTTGGAGATACAAATCTAAACCATATCAGATGTGTAAAATTATTAATATAAAATTAATTTAACTTTACTTTTTATAAATATATTTTTCTTAACTAAGGGAGAGAGTCTTTGCAAAGTCAAATAATAACAGAATGAGAGTATTTGATATAAATAAATATTGATTTTTCAATTAGTCTCAGGCTATAGTTTGAAGCCTCTGGGATTTTAACTTTCTGAGACAGCCTTTGTATTACTTTCAAAATGAGTACTGCTGAAACCTGAAGTCAGTATTTTTCTCCCAATATGTCAGATTTTATGAATTACTTTAGGAATTAATACCAGATTTGTCAAATGAAAGCAAATAGATTCAGATAAAAATAATTATAATTCTACATTCAGTAGGAAGAATATTTAATTCTAGATTTTGCGTTAGTGTTCAGTATCTTACTGGTATTTGGTAAATATTTTTATAATTTCTCTAGTAAATGCTTACTTTAAATATAGCTATGTTTGAAATTTGTGTAAAAAAACTAAAAATTAGCTGCCCAGGTGTGGTGGCTCACACCTGTAATCCCTGCACTTTGGGAGACTGAGGCAGGTGGATCGCTTGAGCCCAGGAGTTCGAGACCAGCATGAGCAACATATTGAGACCCTGCCTCTATTTTAATTTAAGTTAAAAAAAACCCCTAAAAATTAGTTCTAAGCAGATAGCTATATTCATGGGATTCATGAAAAAGTAAATTGAAAATAGCATAAAGGGTATCTTTGTAGAGAGGTAAAGAGATAGTAAAAGATGGCATGGTACCTTAATAAGATTTGAAGAATCACATTATAAGACACAATCCTATAATGAAAAAATTCAGAAAGTACAGTTATCTATTCAGCCTGTATAATTACCTGTTATTTGGCAGAGAAGGAATGATAAGTCAAAAACTACCTCCCTGTTGGGTAGAGTGCCCCTTCTCTATGTTTGCTTATTTCCCTGTATGTGTCCTTATTGCTGACTTTTATCAATACAGTACATGGAAATGATCCATTTACCTAGTTTTATATATATATATATGTGTGTATATGTATGTGATGTGTGTGTTTGTGTGTGTGTGTGTGTGTATTTATTTATTTATTTATTATTATTATTTTTTTGAGATAAGGTCTTACTTTGTCACCCAGGCTGGAGTGCAGTGGTGCAATCTTGGCTCATGGCAACCTCTGCCTCCTGCGTTAAAATGATTTTCCCACCTCAGCCTCCTGAGTAGCTGAGACTACAGGTGCATGCCATCATGCCTGGCTAATTTTTGTATTTTTGGTAGAGATAGAGTTTCACCATGTTGGCCAGGCTGGTCTTAAACTTTTGACCTGAAGTGATCTGCCCACACCCTTGGCCTCCCAAGGTGCTGGGATTAAAGGCGTGAGCCACCATGCTCAGCCCTTAGGGTTTTTTTTTGTGTGTGTATGTGTATATACACACACATTTGTATATATGACTATATAGTTATATATATAAATGAATGTATAGTTATATATAACTATACATATAACTATAGTTATGTATATAGCTATATATATAGTTATATGTATACATAGTTATATAGTTATATGTATACTTATATATGTATATATACATTATAGTTATATACATATATATGTATATATACATTATAATAACTGTAATGTATACATATATAATTATACATATAACTACACATATATAATAATATACATATATAACTGTACATATAGCTACATATATAGCTATATAGTGTGTATATATATATGCTTACCTGGGAATTGCAGCCCTTGTGGCCTAGACTGCTTTCCATGTTTATTTAGGATTCCAGAGCCCTTTAGCCCATGGTGGTGAGGTTTGCTGGAACTCTGGCTCCAACAACTGGAATGGACAATTTGCCTCTGGCTAGGGCTGGTCTAAATGTTCCTTCCATGGGCACTGGCTGAGTTCTGCTCCATGTTACTTTTCAGTGTAATAGGTCAGCACTGAGTTGCAATGCAAAGTTCCATAATCACTGCACTCTCCCTCCCCTCAAAACACATTTCCTCTCCATGCCTCATGGCCACTGCCTGGGGATAAGGGAGGGGTGGTGTAGGCAATTCAAGACTGTCTTTCCTATCCTCTTCAATACCTCTTTCTTTAATATGAAGTTAAAACAAGATGCTGTGACTGCTCATCTGATTTTTGGTTCTTATAAAAGTGCTCTTTTGTTTGAATAGTTGTTCAGTCTGGTGTTCCTGTAGTGGTGGGTGTTGCGGGGGTGAATCACTGGAGGTTTCTATTCAGCCATCTTGCTCCCTCCTTTAGTTCTTGTTTCTTTTTAATTTTAATTAAATAATTTGTTCGTTCAACAACTACTGAGAACATATTGTGTGCCAGTAGTGTAAACCACTCATATCTTGAGTAGAAAGACTAAAAGATGAACCTGTCAAAAATAACTACAACACTTTTCAAGACATAGTATAAGAAGATGTAAAGATAAACAACAAAAGTTGAAAATCGAGGGGCTGAAGTATAGAGTTTTCTCTCTGCTTATTTATTTGTATATTTATGCAATCAGTGCATCATCAGTTTGAAATAATGGGTTATAAGATATTATTTGCAAGACTTATGGTAACCTCAAATCAAAAACATCCAGTAGATCACAAGAAATAAAAAGAAGTACTGCCTAAGGAAATCAGTTAAAGGAAAACAGGACGGAAGGAAAGAAGGAAGAGAAGGCCACAAAACAACCAGAAAACTCATAAAATAGCGGGAGTAAGTCCTTAGCTATCAGTAACATTGAACATCAATTGACTAAGCACTCTAATCAAAAGACATAGAGTGGATGAATGGATTAAAAAAAAAAGTCCCAATCATCTGTTACCTATAAGAAACACACTTCACCTATAAAGACACATATACACTGAAAATAAAGGGATGGAGAAAGATATTCCGTGCAAATGGAAACCAAAAAAGAGCAGGAATAGCTGTATTTATATCAGACAAAATAGATTTCAAGACAAAAACTATAAAAAGAGACAAAGGAGGTCATTATTATTATTATTATTATTATTTTTTATTTATTTTTTTTTTTTTGAGACGGAGTTTCGCTCTTGTTACCCAGGCTGGAGTGCAATGGCACGATCTCGGCTCACCTCAACCTCCGTCTCCCGGGTTCAGGCAATTCTCCTGCCTCAGCCTCCGGAGTAGCTGGGATTACAGGCACGCGCCACCATGCCCAGCTAATTTTTTGTATTTTTTTTTTTAGTAGAGACGGGGTTTCACCATGTTGACCAGGATGGTCTCGATCTCTTGACCTCGTGATCCACCCGCCTCGGCCTCCCAAAGTGCTGGGATTACAGGCTTGAGCCACCGCGCCCAGCCAGGAGGTCATTATTTAATGACAACGGGGTCAACTCAGCAAGAGGATATAGCAGTTGTAAATATATATACACCCAACACTCGAGCACACAGATATATAAAGAAAATACTATCTATAACTAAAGAGAGAGATAGATTGCAGCACATTCATGACTAGAGACTTTACCGCCCCACTTTCAGCATTGGACAGATCATCCAGACAGAAAATCCAGAAATAAAAATTGGACTGAATCTACACTCTAGACCAAATGGACCTTATAGGTATTTACAGAACATTTCACCCAGTGTCTATAGAATACACATTTTTCGCAGCACATAGATCATTCTCATGGATAGACTATATGTTAGGCTATAAAACAAGTCATACAATATTCAAAAAAATTGAAATTATACCAAGTATCTTCTCTGACCACAATGGAATAAAGCTAGAAATCAATAATAAGGAATTTTGGAAACTATACAAATACATGGAAATTAAAGACTGTGTTCCTGGATGACTAGTGGGTCAATAAAAAATTAGGAAGGAAATTTAAAAATTTCTCAAAACAAATGAAAATGGAAACACAGCATACCACTGTCTCTGGAATACAGCAAAAGCAGTACTAAGAGAAAAGTTTATAGCGATAAATGGCTACATCAAAAATATAGAAAAACTTCAAATAAACAATCTAATAGTGCATCTTAAAGAATTAGAGAAGCAAGAGCAAACCAAACCCAAAATTAGTAGAAGAAAAGAAATAATAAAGATCAGAGCAGAAATAAATGAAAGTGAAGTGAGCTGGGCGTGGTGGCTCACACCTGTAATCCCAGCACTTTGGGAGGCCAAGGTGGGTGGATTGCCCGAGCTCAGGAGTTCCACACCAGCCTGGGCAACACAGTGAAATTCTATCTCTACTAAAAATACAAAAAATTAGCCAGTGACATGCACCTGTAGCCCCAGCTACTCGGGAGACTGAGGCAAGAGAATTGCTTGAACTCGGGAGGTGGAGGTTGCAGTGAGCCGGGATTGGGCCGTTGTACTCCAGCCTGGGCGACAGAGCCAGACTCCGGCTAAAAAGAAAAAAAGGAAGTGAAAGAAATAATACAAAAGATCAATAGTGGGCCGGGCGTGGTGGCTCACGCCTGTAATCCCAGCACTTTGGGAGGCCGAGGTGGGTGCGTCATGAGATCAGGAGATGGAGACCATCCTGGCCAACATAGTGAAACCCTGCCTCTACTAAAAATACAAAAAGTTAGCCCTAACTAACTTTCACTATGTAGTTAGCTGGGCTTGGTGGTGCACACCTGTAGTCCCAGCTACTTGGGAGGCTGAGGCAGGGGAATCACTTGAACCAGAAGGCGGAGGTTGCAATGACCTGAGATCTCACCACTGCACTTTAGCCTGGCGACAGAGCAAGACTCTGCCACTAAATAAATAAATAAATAAATGAAATGAAATGAAAAGTTTTTTTTTTAAAAAGATAAAATCGATAAACCTTTAGCCAAACTAGGAAAAAAAGAGAGAAGACCGAAATAATAAAATGATAGATGAAAAAGGAGACATTACATCTGATACTGCAGACCAAAGGATTAGAGGCTACTATGAACGACTATATGCCAATGCATTGGAAAACCTAGAAGAAATGGATAAATTCCTAGACACATACAACCTACCAAGATTGAGCCATGGAGGAATAAAAAACCTGAACAGACCAATAACAAGTAATAAAATTGAAGCTGTAATAAAAAGTCTCCCTGCAAAGGAAACCCCAGGATCTGATGGCTTAACTGCTGAATTTTAGCAAGCATTTAAAGAAGAACTGATACCAATCCCAATCAAACTATTTTGAAAAATAGAGGAGGAAGGAGTACTTCCAAACTCATTCTACAAGACCAATATTATCAGTATGAAAATCAGATAAAGGTATATAAAAACAAAGCCTACAGAGTCACATCCCTGATGAGTATTGATGCAAAAATCCTCACCAAAATACTGGCAAACTGAATTTACAACACATTAAAAAGATCATTCATTATAACCAATTGGAATTTATCCAAGTGTTGCAAGAATGGTTTAACATAAGCAAATCAGTGAATGTGGTATATCAACAGAATGAAGGTCAAAACTCATGTGATTATTTAATTGTTGCTGAAGAAGAATTTGATGAAATTCAACATCCTTTCATGATAAAAATACTAAAAAATGGTATAGAAGGAATATAACACAATAAAAGTGGTGCACAGCAGACCCACAGCTAGTATCATATTGAATGGGGAAAAATTAAAAGACTTTCCTCTTAGATCTGGAACAAGATAAGGATGCCCACTTTCCCACTGTTATTCATCGTAGTACTGGAAGTCTTAGCTATCAGTCAAGAGAAAGAAATAAAGAGCATCCAAATTAAAAAGAGGTCAAATTATCCGTTTTTACAGATAGTATGATTTTTTACTTGGAGAAACCTAAAGATGCCACCAAAAACTATTAGAACTGGTAAACAAATTCAGTAAAGTTGCAGAATACAAAATCAACATACAAAAGTCAGTAACATTTCTATATGCCAACAGCAAACAATCTGAAAAAGCAATTAAGAAAGTAATCCCATTTACAATAGCTACAAATAAAATAAGATACCTAGGAATAAACTTACCCAGAGAAGTGAAAGATCTGTATGACAAAAACTGTAAAACACTGGTGAAATAAATTGAAGAGAGCACAAAAAATTGGAGTGGTATTCCATGTACATGAATTGGAATAATCAATATTGTTAAAACATCCATAGTACAGAAAGCAATCTACATATTCAGCACAATCTCCATCAAAATAACAATCACATTCTTCACAGAAATAGAAAAAATAATCCTAAAATTTATATGGAAACACAAAAGACCCGGAATAGTCAAAGCTGTCCTAGGCAAAAAGAACAAAACTGGAGGACCTCAAATTATACTACAGAGACACAGTAACTAAAACAGCATGGTACTGGCATAAAAACAAACACATAGATCAGTGGAACAGAATAGGGAACCTAAAAACAAATCCATGTATCTACGGTGAACTCATTTTTGACAAAGGTGCCAAGAACGTACATTGTGGGAAAAGATACTCTTCAATAAATGGTGCTGAGTTAACTGGATATCCATATGGAGAAGGATGAAACTAGACCCTTATTTCTTGCCACAAAAACCAAATCAAAATGGATTGTAAACTTAAGTCTAAGACCTCAAACTATGAAACTACTAAAAGAAAACATTAAAAAAAAAAAAAAAAGAAAACATTGGGAAACTCTCCAGGACATTGGAGTGGGCAAATATTTCTTCAGTAATACTCCACAAGCCCAAAGTAAAAATAGACAAATGGGATCACATGAAGTTAAAAGCTTCTGCACAGCAAAGGAAGCAGCCTACGAAGTGAAGAGACAGCCCACCTAGTGGGAGAAGAGATTTGCAAACTATCCATCTGACAAAGAATTAATAACCAGAATATATAAGGAGCTCAGATAACTCTATGGGAAAAAAAAGTCTAATAATCTGAATTAAAAATAGGCAAACAACCTGAATAGACATTTCTCAAAAGAAGGCATACAGATGGCAAACAGGCATACGAAAAGGTGTTCAACATCATTGATCATCAGAGAAATGCAAGTAAAAGTTACAATGAGATATTTTACCCCGGTAAAGATGGCTTTTTTTCCAAAAGACAGTAACAAACACTGGTGAGTATATGGAGAAAAGGGAATTCTCATACACTATTTGTGGGAATGTAAATTAGTAAAACTGTTTTGGAGAATAGTTTGGAACATCCTCAAAAAGCTAAAAATAGACTTGCCATGTGATCTAGCAATGCCGTTGCTAGGTGTACACCCAAAAGAAAGGAAATCAGTAAATCGAAAAGATAGCTGCACTCCCATGTTTATTGCAGCACTATTTACATTAGCCAAGATTTGGAAGTAACCTAAATGTTCATCAACAGATGAATGGATAAAATGTGGAATATATATATATATATATATATATATATATATGTACACACACACACATACATATATACACATACACATACACGGTGGAGTACTATTCAGCCCCCAAAAAAGAATGAGATCCTGACTGGGCATGGTGGCTCATCCCTGTAATTCCAGCATTTTGGGATGCTGAGGCAGGTGGATCACTTGAGCCCAGGAGATTGAGATCAGCATGGGCAACACAGTGAAACCTTGACTCTCAAAAATGCAGAAGTTAGCTAGGTGTGGTGGTACATGTCTGTGGTCTCAGCTACTTGGGAGGCTGAGATGGGAGGATCACCTGAGCCTGGGGAGGTTGAGGCTGCAGTGAGCTATGATTGCGCAACGGCACTCCAGCCTGGGTGACAGAGTGAGACTCTGTTAAAAGGAAAAAAAAAAAGAATGAGATTTTGTCATTTGCAACAACGTGAATAGGACTGGAGGTTATGTTAAGTGAAATAAGCCAGACATAGACACATTTTGCATCTTTATGGAAGCTAAAAACATTAAAGCAGTTGAACTCACAGAGATGGAGTAGAATGATGGTTACCAGAGGTTGGGAAAGGTAGTAGGGGTGGGCTTAGTAGGAATGGTTAAAGGGTACAAAAATAGACAAAATGAATAAGATTCAGTATTTGATAGCATGACAGGGCAACTACAGTCAACAATAATTTACTGTACATTTAAAAGTAACTAAAAGAGTATAATTGGATTGTTTGTAACACAGAGAAAGGGTAAATGCTTGAGGTGATGTAGGTACTCCAACTTACCCTAGTGTGATTGTTATGCATTATATGCTTGTATCAAAATATCTCATGTACCTGTAAATATATACACCTACTATATACCCATAAAAATGGAAAAAAATTACTGTTCACAAGTTTGACATTAATTTCAATGCATTGTT
>NW_016107734.1:232842-265418 GCF_001604975.1 Cebus imitator | reverse complement strand
TTTCCCCCAGACATTGTCTCACTCTGTCACCCAGGCTGGAGTGCAGTGATTTGATCACTGCTCACTGCAACCTTGACCTCCAAGGCTCAAGTGATCCTTCCACCTCAGTCCCCCAAGTGGCTGGGCTAATTTTTTTAACTTTTTGTAGACATAGGGTCTCCCTATGTTGCCCAGGCTGGTCTCAGGCTCATGGCCTCAAGCAATCCTCCCACCTTGGCCTCCTAAAGTATTGGGATTACAGGGCCTGTCCACTGCACCTGTCCTC
Organism: Cebus imitator; assembly: GCF_001604975.1. Taxonomy (NCBI): domain Eukaryota; kingdom Metazoa; phylum Chordata; class Mammalia; order Primates; family Cebidae; genus Cebus; species Cebus imitator. Next base: position 265,153 of record NW_016107734.1, on the reverse strand, counting down.
CCTTACTTTTTGTAAAGTATTACATAACTGTACATAAAAATTACAGGCATAGCTTTAAAGGTTAATCACAAAGTGGGCAGTTTTTTTTTTTTTTTTGCGATAGAGTCTCGCTCTGTCTCGTAGGTTTGAGTGTAGTGGTGCGATCTCAGCTCACTGCAACCTCTGCCTCCCAGGTTCAAGTGATTCTCCTGCCTCCGCCTCCTGAGTAGCTGGGATTATAGGCATGTGCCACCACGCCCAGCTAATTGTTTTTTGCATTTTTAGTAGAGACAGGGTTTCACCATGTTGGTCAGGCTGGTCTCGAACTTCTGACCTTGTGCTCCACCCGCCTCAGTCTCCCAAAGTGCTGGGATTACAGGCGTGAGCCACTGTGCCCAGCCAAAGTGGACAGTTTTAACCACCCTCAAAACAAAATAGGATATTACCAATTTCTTAGATGCTCCATTCTTCCCCATACATCTCACTCCCCTAATAAGATAGTTCTTATGTTCATAATAAATCATTTTCTTTATAGTTTTGCTATCTAACTATAGGTAGATTCCCTAAACAATGTATTAATACTACCTATTTTTGCTTGTTTTCAAAATGTTTTGATAAATGGAATGATCCTCTGTTCTTCTGAGACTTCCATATTTAGGTTAGTGCCATATTTAATATTCATCTAGTTTGATGATGTAGCCATAATTTGTTCATTTTCAGTCCTTTATAGAATTCCACTGACATAGATATACTGTAATTTATGTAATTGTAACATTTATATTATTTACATAGTTTCTGCTGTTATGAACAATGCTGCCATGAATATTCTCAACCTTGCTGTGAGCAATTATGTTTTCTTTTTTAGACAGTGTTGCTCTGTTTGTGCCATCTCAGCTCACTGCAATTTCTGCCTCCTAGGTTCAAGGGATTCTCATGCCTCAGCCTCCCCAGTAACTGGGACTTTAGTTGCACACCACCATGCCTGGCTAATTTTTTTTTTTTGTATTTTCAGTAGGGATGAGGTTTCATCATGTTGGCCAGGCTGGTCTCCAACTCCTGACCTCAAGTGATTTGCCTGCCTCGGCCTCCCAAAGTGTTGGGATTACAAGCATGAGCCACCACTCTGGGCTGAACAATTGTTTAAACAAAGAGTTTCTCTTGGAAGTTAAGTTGCAGGGTGGCAGAGTATATATTATCTTTTTTTTTTTTTGAGACGGAGTTTCACTCATGTTACCCAGGCTGGAGTGCAATGGCGCGATCTCGGCTCACCGCAACCTCCGCCTCCTGGGTTCAGGCAATTCTCCTGCCTCAGCCTCCTGAGTAGCTGGGATTACAGGCACGCTCCACCATGCCCAGCTAATTTTTTGTATTTTTAGTAGAGACGGGGTTTCACCATGTTGACCAGGATGGTCTCGATCTCTTGACCTCTTGATTCACCCGCCTCGGCCTCCCAAAGTGCTGGGATTACAGGCTTGAGCCACCGCGCCCGGCCCCCAGCTAATTTTTTGTTTTTTTAGTAGAAACGGGGTTTCACCATGTTGACCAGGATGGTCTCGATCTCTTGACCTCGTGATCCACCTGCCTCGGCCTCCCAAAGTGCTGGGATTACAGGCTTGAGCCACCGCGCCCGGCCTCTAATTTTGATTTTTAGTGGAGATGGGGTTTCACCATTTTGGCCAGGCTTGTATCGAACTCCTGACCTCAGGTGATTGACCTGCCTCGGCCTCCCAAAGTGCTGGAATTACAGGCATGAGCCAATGCACCCAGCCTGAGTATACATTATCTTAACCTTACTACATAGTATGAAATTATGTTTCAAATATTTGTTTCAGGTTATCTTGCTACCCTTCAGGATAAATTAGAGAGTTCTTACTGCTGTACATTCTTGTCAGCACTTGGTTATCACAATTTAAATTATTTGCCAATCAAAGGAGTTGCAGTGCACTTTTAACTACTTAAACCTCTAATATTTAGGGTGGAGTCTTGATTTGAGAGCAAAGTAAATTAATCCTTAATTTTTAAACATATTCTTAAAATTAATAATTTGTCTTTTCTGAATTATTATAAATTCTGAATTGGTGGCATCTAAATTGCTAATGGAGATACAATAGAGAGTTTGTGTAATTTCATGTGTAATTATTTAGATTGTTTCTCTCCATGAGAATAGATATACACAGCTTCAGTTATGATGTAGAAATTTTAGTCAGGTAGAAGTGGTGCCAAAAATTTACTCAGCAAAGATTTCCTTTGCTTAATTTGGCAACTGTTCACAATTCCACATAGCCTTATATACTTGGCATTGAGGAATAGGCATAAATGTGTTTTTATGAGCATCGATCTATTCAGGACATATGCTTTCCTCGGATGTTAAACATACTATCATTAAAATCCTACTATACAGTCAGGAAAAAAAATGCCAACTTTAAAATTTCCTTATTTGATGTTTAAATTTAGTTTTCATTTTTGTCAAAGTGAAGCATGTAGAAAGGCTCAAGGAATTCCCGCACTCCTCTGTGGTGCCTTGTATCTCCTTTACCTCCCCTAACCGTCTAGCTTTCTTGATTTTTAGAGGCAACAAGCCTCAATTCTATTAGCATTTTGTTTTGGAACTTACCTTTCATATGCTTTTGCTGTTACTTTTGAGTTTTATTGTGGTAAAATATATATAACCTAAAATATATCATTTTAACCATTAAAAGTGTTTTTTTCTTTCCAACTTTTATTTTAGGATCGGGGGTGCATGCTACATGGGTAAATGACATGTCACATTGGTTTGGTGTACAGATTATTTCATCACCCAGGTAATGAACATGGTACCCAATAGGGTAGTTTTCTGATCCTCACCCTTCTCCCACCCTCAAACCTCAAGTAGGCCCCCGTGTCTATTGTTTCCTTCTTTGTGTTCATATGTATTCAGTATTTAGCTTCCACTTATACATGAGAACATGTGGTATTTGTTTTTCTGTTCCTGCATTAGTTTGCTTACAATGATGGCCTCCAGCTCCATCCATGTTGTTGCTGATTTCAAGGACATGATTTCATTCTTTTCTAAGGCTTCATAGTATTCCATGGTGTATGTAATTTGTATTTATCTTGTCCACCATTGATGGGTATCTAGGTTGATTCTGTATCTTTGCTTTTGTGAATAGTGCTGCAGTGAACATACATGTGCATGTGTCTTTATGTTAGAACTTTATATTCCTTTGGGCATATACCCAGTCATGGGATTGCTGTGTTGAATGATAGATCTGTTTTAAGTTCTTTGAGAAATCTCCAAACTGCTTTGCCTAGTGCCTGAACTATTAATAATTTGCATTCCCACTAACCATGTGATTGTTCCCTTTTCTCTGCAACCTCATCAACAACTGTTATTTTTTGACTTTTTAGTAATAGCCATTCTGACTGGTGTGAGTTGATATCTCACTCTGGTTTTGATTTGCTTTTCTCTAATGATCAGTGATGTTGAGTATTTTTTAATCTGTTGGTTGCGTATATGTTTTATTTTGAGAAGTGTCTGTTCATCTCCTCTGCCCATTTTTAAATGAGGTTGTTTGTTGCTTGTTGGTTTAAGTTCCTCATAGATCTTAGATATTAAGCCTTTGTCAGATGAATAGTTTGCAAAAATTTTCTTCCATTCTATAGGATGTGTGTTTACTCTGTTGATAGTTTCTTTTGCTGTGCAGGAGCTCCTTAGTTTAATTAGGTCCCACTTCCCAATTTTTGCTTTTGTTGCAATTGCTTCTGGAGTCTTCATCATGACATATTTGCTAGGGCCTATGTCCAGAATGATATTTCCTAGGTTTTCTTATAGGGTTTTTATAGTTTTAGGTTTTACATTTAAGTTTTTAACCCATCTTAAGTTGATTTCTGTATTTGATATAAGGAAGGGGTCCACTTTCAATCTTCTCTATATGGCTAACCAGTTACTGTAGCACCATTTATTGAATAGGGAGTCCTTTTTCCAGTACTTGTTATTGTCATCTTTGTCAAAGATCAGGTGGTTGTAGGTGTGCGGCTTTATTTCTGAGTTCTCTAAGCTGCTCCATTGGTCTATGTGTCTGTTTTTGTACCAGTATCATGTTGCTTAGCATCATGTTATTTTGGTTACTATAGCCTTATAGTTTAGTTTGAAGTTGGTTAATATGATTCCCCTGGCTTTGTTCTTTTTATTTAGGATTGCTTTGGTTATTTGGGCTCTCTTTTGGTTCCATGTGAATTTATTTGTTTACTTTTTTGAGATGGAGTCTTGCTCTGTTGCCCAGGCTGGAGTGCAATGGTGCAATTTTGGCTCACTGCAAGTTCCACCTCCTGGGTCCAAGGGATTATCCTCCCTCAGCCTCCCGAGTAGCTGGGATTACAGGTACACACTGCCAGGTCCAGCTAATTTTTTGTATTTTTAAGAGACAGGGTTTCACCATGTTGGCTAGGCTGGTCTTGAACTCTTGACCTCAGGTGATGCGCCCACCGAGGCCTCCCAAACTGTTGGATTACAGGCGTGAGCCACTGTTCCTGGCCCATGTGAATTTTAGAATAGGTTTTTTCTAGTTCTGTGAAAAATATATTGGTAGTTTGATAGGAATAGCATTAAATGTTTAAATTGCTTTGGGCAGTATGGCCATTTTAACAGTATTGATTCTTCTTATTCATGAGCATGGAATAGTTTCCAATTTATTTGTATCATCTCTAATTTTGTTCAGTAATGTTTTGTAATTCTCATTGTAGAGTTCTTTTGCCTCTCTGGTTAGCCGTATTCCTTTGTATTTTATCCCATATTGTGAATGGGATTGCATTCTTGATTTAGCTCTTAGCTTGGACATTATTAGGGTATAGAAATGCTGTGGTGGCTCACGTCTGTAATCCCAGCACTTTGGGAGTCCTAGGTGAGCGGATCACGAGGTCAGGAGTTCGAGCCCAGCCTGGCCAACATGGTGAAACCCCATCTCTACTAAAAGTACAAAAATTAGGTGGCCGTGATGGCGGGTGCTTGAATCTGGGAGGCAGAGGTTGCATTGAGCTGAGAATGCGCCATTGCACTCCAGCCTGGGTGACAGAGTGAGACTATGTCTCAAAAAAAAAAAAATGCTACTGATTTTCGAACATTGCCTTTGTATCCTGAAATTTTGCTGAAGCTACTTATCAGATCTAAGAGCCTTTAGATAGAGACTATAGGGTTTTGTGGGTATAGCATCATATCATCTATGAGGAGAGATAGTTTGACTTCTCTTCCTATTTATATGCCTTTTATTTCTTTCTCTTGTCTGATTGCTCTGGCTAGGACTTCCTTTTAACCATTTTTAAGTTTATGGGGCATTAACCACATTAACATTATTGTGCAACAATCACCACCTTTGCTGTTACTTCTTAAAGTATTATCCAATGTCTTCCTACAATGAAAGATGAGGATTTAACTCTTTTCCTCTTTTCTGGGACATATGTATACTTTCTGTACCCCCATTCTCCCAATATAATCACATCATAATTCTTGTTAGAATTGTTTATATTAGTATTACTCTGAAAATGCAATTCACAGCTTAATCATTTGGTATACCATGATAACTTTTCCTTTCTTGTAAAACTTTGTTTTCCTTTGAGTTAATTATCATTCTCACCCCTTTTTTGGTTTTCTATGTATTTATCACAAATTCATTCTTAATCTGTTCCCCAGTTCTCTAAATTTCCCTCTCATTACATTTGAAACATGTTGAGTATTTTGTAAATGTCATCTTCTTGAGGACATCTTTTCTGATTGGGTTTAATTAGGATTAAGTGCTCATTTCCCCGATGCACAGTTTTTCATCCTAAAACGTCTCTTCCTCCTCAGTCTGAAAATTCCCTTTGCCTATGTTTTGCATTGAGTTCTGGTTTCTGATTCCATATCTTCTTCATTCTTCACCCATTCCCTTGTTTCAGAGGCATACCTTCTCAAGCAGCTTCCCGAGAAAGGGTAAATGGGAACACCACAAGTCTGAAAAATACCTTTTACTTCTGCCTAATTCTTGATGATTTGACTTGTTATGGAATGGGAGGTTAGAAATAATGTTCCTTCAAAATTTTGCTTGGTTTCTGCCTTGGTTGCCCTTTTTCCTCAATTGTAAGACATTCTGAATCCTAATCACTAATAGGTAAAATTATACGTGTGTGTGTGTGTGTGTGTGTGTGTGTGTGTGTATGTGTGTATGTGCTTATAGTTTTGAGACAGGGCCTTGCTCTGTCACTCAGGCTAGAACGCAGTGGCACAATCATAACTTACTGCAGCCTTGACCTCATGGGCTCAGTTGATCCTCCCACGTAAGCCGGCTGAGTAACTGGGACTAAAGGCATGTGTTGCCATGCCTGGCTAATTTTTTTACCTTTTTTTTTTTAGTTTCACTCTGTTGCCAGGATGGAGTGCAGTGGTGCGATCTCAGCTCACTGCAATTTCTGCCTCCCGTGTTCAAGCGATTCTCCTGCCTCAGTCTCCCAAATAGCTGGGATTACAGGCACACATCACCACACCCAGCTAATTTTTGTATTTTTAGTACAGCAGGGTTTCCCTATGTTGGCCAGGATAGTCTCGATCTCCTGACCTCGTGATCTGCCTGCCTCGGCCTCCAAAAGGGCTGGGATTATAGGTGTGAGCCGCCGCGCCTGGCCTTTTTTGTTTCTTGAGACAGAGTCTTGCTCTTGTTGCCCAGGCTGGAGTGTAAGGGCACGATCTCGGACCACTGCAACCTCTGCCTCCTGGGTTCAAGCAGTTTTCCTGCCCCAGACTCCGACTTAGCTGGGATTACAGGCGCCCGCCACTATGCCCGGCTAAGTTTTGTATTTTTAATAGAGATGGGGTTTTGCTATGTTGTCCAGGCTGGTCTTGAACTCCTGACCTCGTGATCTGCCCACCTGGGCCTCCGAAAGTGCTGGGATTACAGGCATGAGCCACCGCACCTGGCTGATATTTTCTGTTTTATCTTCCATTCCTTTTTTTGAATTTCTTATTTTTCCTGTCTTCTTATTTTCAAGAACATTTTTTCTCTTTGTTCTTTTTTATTTTTAAAATTACTCGCTTATTTTACTGATGCAGTGTCTTATCTGAGGATATTAATGATAGTATTTTAAAATCTTGATTGGTGTTTAAAAGGAATGAAAGAGAAATCAATGAACTTAATGTTCATGTAGCACAGGTGAAAATTTCTCTTCCAGCATTCAAAGTTCAAATAAAATATAGCTTCCTTATTTTTGTAATGGCTCTAATCTTTCACAAGCATCTTACCCAGTAGAGTAGTGGTAGGCAAGGAGAAGCTCAGGGTATTAGACAACTTGAATTTTCCAGTTAACATTTGCCACATTAGGGAATTCAGCTTTTTTCAGGTATACACTCAGTCTTTCAGATAGCCTCTCTTTCCTTTTCCTTTTGCTGTGCCTCAGGATGCTGTTTAAGTGCTATGTGATTTTGTGATGATGATAGAGTGTGTCTTGGAATCGTGTGCCAGTCATTAGGGGGTATGTGCTCTACAAAGATTCCCTAGTCTTGTCCTGAACTCTTTTTACTGCCTAGATGGAACTGGTTTCTCTTTCCCTTAGGAGCTTGTAGAACTAATGGATTCTCTCTATGTATGGAGACCATACAGAGCCAGAAGTATTGACCAAAGCCCATTTGCTTCCTCTTCTAAGGCTGTTATTCTTCCCCGCAAACTGTACTGTCCCAGGACCAGCCTACTTAATGGTCTAGACTTAGTGTTTCACATGTGGAGCTAGGCAAAAGTCTCACCGACTTTTGATTTTTCCATTGTTTACCTACTAGGGATAAATGGAGTAAGCTTTACAGTTTCCCCCTGTGTTTGGAAGATCCTTTATTTCATAGCCCTTTCTTTTCCAAATTAGTGTTTGTTCCAGCCCCTTAACTGGAGACACAATGGCAGATGCAGTATGAGGAAAGAGATTTTTCATTAATGGAAACTGTAAAAATATTTTTCTTCTTATATTAATTAATCATTATATAGCAGGAGAATTTTGTCATCTCTTTTAAAAATGATTTCAGCACTTCTGATTTTTCCCATTTTAATAGTAAATATACTTTTCCAAACTTGAACCAGCCATTCTTAGTTATGATTTGTGAAATGTAATCTCAAAATTTGAAATTAGTAAGCAGTAAGGAGCTCATTTAATAGTCTTAAGACATTTCCAGAGCTTGGCTAGGAAGTGCAGATTTCATTATAGCTGTTTTTCATTTGGGAACTCTTAGATTTGATCTAGTTCTTTGAAAGATGGATTATGTGAATATGTGTGTGTGAAGAGTATGTATAATCAAGTAATCCCTTTTGATAGTGTTCTAGCACTTTAGGACTAAATGCTCTAAGCACAATATGTTACTATTTCTTTAATATCCCTTTCAGTTATCATAAAGTATCCTCTTTGGTACATTTTGGTGCAATTTAATTTCATATGGAAACTTTGGTAGATTAAAATTTTTCTTATTTTTTTTTTTCTGGGGACATAGGGAGCATATCCATGTCTTACATGTATATTGTTTTTATTGTCTTTTCAGCTTATGAGAGTAATAGTTGGTTTCTGCTGTAGATTATTAAGTTGTTAACCTAGAGAACTGTACTGTATATGAATGAGCCTCATCGAGTATAGTAGGAATCTTCACTTTTGGCAGGGAGTCCTATTCCTCTTTGAGAATCTGATGATGGCTATTGGTCACTTCCCTTCTTGTGCCTCCCTCCCCTGCCCCCAAATAGTACATAAACACATTCGTTTTTACTTTAGTTTTTTGCATTGGAATATATAATTTATAGACTGTTGGTTCTCAAGATTGATAGCAGATGTAGGGCCAGGTGGGATGATGGAGGGTGTGTAATGTAGGGAGAGGAGAGGGATCAGAATTATCTGGGGTTCCTTGAGGTATTCTAATAAATCTTGTTAGATAGATATACCTAGCTTTTTGATAATTATTGTTGGAGTGAGCCACTATTCTCAATGCACTGTGTAGTATTGTTCAGATGTTCAGAGTGTTTGGGGTGGAAAACCACGGAATACTACTACCACAGGCAAAAATATAACAACTATCTATAAGGCAATATGTTAATGCCATTATAATATAAAAATAAATTAATGATTACTTTCTTTAAAAATTGAAATAAAATTAAACTGGACAAATAAAAGTCTGAATTTAATGACTGAAAAGTCACTAAAATTAAAGAGTATTTTCTGAAACTTGATGTGGTATTTCGTAAGGTCTTTGACATTTATCTGATTTCAACCTTAAGTTTAAAATATTATTTAATAAAAAATGTTTAACACTTAAAAATTGAGGTAAAATTGACATTACTCAAAATTAACCACTTTAAAGTGAACAATTCATGGGATTTAGTGTATTCATAATATTATACAACAGCCACCTATAATTCCAAAACATTTTCATTGCCCCAAAAGGAAATCCCATATGCATTAAACATTTGCTCCCCATTTCCTCTTCCATCAGTCCCTGGCAACCACCAGTCTGCATTCTATAGATTTACTTTTTCTGGCTATTTAATATAAACAGAGACATGCAATATGTGATGATTTACTCTGGTATCTTGTGCTTAGCGTAATGTTTTGGAGGTTTATGTACATTATAGTGTACTACATTAATTTTTATTGCTGAATAATATTTCTTCGTGTGTGTATGCTACAATTCATTTATTCATTCATTCATTGATGGACATTTGGGTTGTTTTCACCTTTTGGCTATTGTGAATAATGCTGTCATGAACATGTACGTACATGTATTTGTTTGAGTTTCACTTCTTTTGGCTATATATCTAGGCGTGGAATCGCTGACTTACATAGCAGTTCTCTGTTTGACTCTTTTAGGAACTGTCAGACTTTTTTCTACAGCAGTTGCATCATTTCACATTCCCACCAGCAATCTACGGGGTTCCATTTTCTCCATAACCTCACCAACACTTTTTATTTTCCATTTTAAAAATTATAGACAGTGTAGTAGGTGTAAGGTATATTTACTGTGATTTTGATTTGCATTAATTAATGCAAATCAACTAATGATGTTGAACATCATTTTATGTGCTTGTTGCTATTTATATATCTTCTTTGGCTTAATCTTTGGTTTTGATGATAACAATTATTAAGCAGTTCTTACAATTGATTCACACAATTGGTTTATGGTTGTAAAGCAAATCATTGGATTTCTTATTTGCTTTGCCAAGAATTACTTACCTTATATCAAGGAATCCCAGAAATTTAGAAGAGTTTTGATTTAATTTTATGTTACATTAATTTCTCTTTCCTCAAGTCAATCAGGTTATCTGTGGCAAGTTCATAGCATCATTGACATTGTCAGTGATAGTAAGAAAGGGATGACAAATATATATTTTCAATGTAAGGGCATTGAGCAAAAAACTTTCAAAAATATTTTATTTTAAAATATTTCTAAAGATTCTATTTGTGCAGATTTTTGTCTATCTTATTCTTATTATTTTGAGGCAGAGTCTGGCTCTGTCACCCAGGCTGGAGTACAGTGGCTGCGTCTCGGGTCACTGCAACCTCTGCCTCCTGGGCTCAAGTGATCCTCCAGCCTCAGCCTTGTAAGCAGCTGGGACTACAGGTACACACCACCACACCTGCCAAATTTTTGTATTTCTTGTGGAGACAGGGTTTTGCCATGTTGCCCAGGCTGGTCTCAAGTGCCTGAACTTAAGGAATCCATCCGCCTCAGCCTCCCAAAGTACAGGCATGAGTAAGCCACTGTGCTGGCCTGTTTCTATCTATCTTAAAACACTTGAAAAGCCTTCCTCTGATGAAGTAATTGACTTTCATGTCAGAAGGCAAGACCACTTTTGTGCTTTTGGCAATTTTTAACAGTAAGGTTTGTGAGCTGGCTGTTTAGCTATTGTTTGTCAGCTCCAAACCTACTCTTCTGTTCTCTTTGTGTTACTGGCGTGGGACTGGACAAACTATGTTTCCTTTTTTCAGCTACTCTTCTACCAGTACAAGGTGCTCAGAGAATGGAAGTCAAGAAGTAGGACAAGTGCATGCTCATTCTTGTTTACTTTCTGTGTGTCAGTTTCACTTCAGCAGTGATACTTCACCCTGGCAGTGGCAATTGGTTTGGGACTGTATTTTCACTGTCCTTATTGTGATTTTATCTTGCCCTCTCAGAAATACCAGCACCAACTACTCTCATGACAGTGTCCCTCAAACTCACCTTTACACATCAGAAACAGAAAAATAATTTTTGTTTTGCTCAAACACCTATACTTTTACAATGCATCTATGATGGAGAAGTTAAAAGCATTGGTACAGTGTAATTGTAGTTATGGATAGTCCTCTAGGAAGCCAATTTTCATTAGCCTGAAAGAAGGTGGTTATATTTCCTATTCTCTTTTCAATGTACTATATAATTCTGTTTTCCATGCAGTTTTTTTCTCATTATTTATATTCAAAGTACTTAATCACGATGCTTTAGTATTTTAAAGGTGATCTAATTGTCTAATTCACCTTTTTGTGTGAGTGCAAATTTTCATGATTCATTTGGGAATTCCATAAGTATTTTAGTATGCCATATGTGTCAAATATTGTGTTAGATACTAGAGATATAATGATATACAAATCAGACATAGTCATTGCTTTCAAGGAATATGTATTTTGTCAGGGCCAATATACTGAGTAATTACAGAACTAATATTTCATGTTAGAGAAAAGACAAACTACTATGAGAAAATAGGGCAAGGAGATTAAATTGTAGTAAACCTAGTTGAGTGATTTGAAAAATCCTCTCTGAAGTAATATTTAAGGTGAGAGCTGAAAGTAAGAGTTAGCTAGGTATGAGGAGGAAAGGATATGGAAGAACATTTCAGGCCTAGCATTGAGAGTGTGAAGCCAGTATTTCCAGTTGAGGCAGGAACCACATCACAATGGGTTTTATAACTCATGTTAAATAGATTGGAATTTACCTAAGAGGCGATGGGGAACCATTGAGTGGTTTTTCACAGGGGGATGACATATCTATTAAATACCTACTGCATGTCAAGTGCTGTTTTAGACACTGGGGATCTAGAAGTGATCATGACAGGGTCCCTGCCTTCTGTAGTTTTCATTCTGTCGCAGGAAACAAACAAATATATGGTATATTTTCAGTACTCTTAAGTACTATAGAAGAAACAAAGTAAGGTAAGGAGATAGAAAATGAAGGAGAGGGGCTGGGCGCAGTGGCCCACGCCTGTAATCCCAGCACTTTGGGAGGCCGAGGCGGGAATATCACTTGAGGTCAGGAGTTTGAGACCAGCCTGGCCAACATGGTGAAACCCCATTTCTACTAAAAATATAAAATGAGCTGTGTGTGGCAGTGGGTGCCTGTTGTCCCAGCTACTTCAGAGGCTGAGGCAGGAGAATCACTTGAACCCAGGAGGAGGAGGTTTCAGTGAACTGAGACATGTCACTGCACTCCAGCCTGGGCAACAGAGCAAGAGTCTGTCTCAAAAAAAAAAAAACAAAAAACAAAAAACGAAAGAAAAAAGAAAATGAAGAAAAGGTAGCAGTTTTACGTAGAAATGTCAGGGAGGTTCACCCTGAGGAGGTCATTTGAGAAGGTCTCTTTGATCAGGTAACATTTGAGCAGAGACCTGAATGAAGTAAGGAAATGAGTCATATGAAGATCTGGGGAAAGCATGTCCCAGGAAGAGAAAACAGACGGTTCCCTGGGTGGGAATGATCATGTGTTGGAAGAACTGCAGAAAGTCTGTGAGGGAGAAGATAGATAAGAGATGAGGTCAGAGAGGTAGGAGGGCCAAAGTCATAAGTTACGGGACCTTGTAAGCCATGATAAGAAGTTGGGTTTTATTTTAAATATGATTGGAAGCCATTGGGAAGTTTTGAGCAGGGAACCAATGTGACTTATGTTTTGGAGAGGCCATTCTGTGGCTAGCAGAGAATAAAGTAAAAACTGGTAAGGCTAGAAGCAGGAAGATCAGTTAGAGTGCTGTTGCTGCAATCCAGGAAAGAAATGATAACTTAGACTAGGGTGATAACTGTTGAGGTGGTAAAAATAGTTGGATTTAGGATGTGTTTTCCAGATAGCATCAAGTAGGATTTGGAGGTATTGGAATTTGGGTTTTGAGAGAGAGAGAGAGAGGAATCAAGGATGACTCAGAGGTCCTTAACCTGTGCTACTGGGTGAATGCTGATGCCAGTTCTGAGACAAGAAGTACTGAAGGAGAAATGCTTTTTTTGGTGGGGAGTAATACAAAACCAAGTGTTCTGTTTTAGATATTAAATTTGAGATTCCTCTTAGACATCCAGTTGGAGATGACAAGTAGGTATTTATGCCCATGGGAGAGATCAGAGCTCAAGGTATAAATTTGAGATTTGCCAGCACATAGGTGATAGTTAAAGCCAAAATAAAACTTGATGAGATACTTAGAAAGTGTTTGAATAGAAGAGAGAAGGTTGAGGACTGAGTCTTGTGGCACGTCAACATTCAGAATTTAGGAAAAGGTGGGAAGACCAGCAAAGGAGCCTGAGGAGGAGCAGCCAATGTGGTAAGAGAAAAAACTGGAGAACATGGTATCCTAGAAGCTAAGTGAAGGAGAGAATGATCCATTGTGTCAAATACTAAGATTATGTCCCGAAGAAAGACCACTTTGGTTATAGTATGGATGATGGACTACAGAGGGGCAAGACTATAGGTGGGGAAATAGATGCTGTTGCTCTACTCAGGAAAGAAATGATAAATTTTGTCTTAGGCTGGGGTGGTGGCAGTAGGAATGGAATGTGGTAGATAAATTTAGCAGGCAGAATTAGTAGACTTGGTAATTGGGTTTGGGCTGAACGTTATGGGTCTTAAGTTTAACTTTTTAAAAGATTGAACTTTAAAAGCTATAGTACTTGAACAAGCAAACAAAAAACAAATTACTATGGCTGGAATACTTTTGGATTCTTTGGAGACTGAGGTTTTTAGTATTATTTGAACTGATCCTGGTTATACAAGTTTGGCTAAGTAAAACTATTTAATGACATTTTAACCAACATTTTAGATTAGGGCCTACCAGTTGATCTTTGTAGAAAAGCTGTTTCTAAACATATAGATAAGATAAAGATACCCAGGGGCATGCATGATTAATGAATTTATGTGAACCATTTTCTATTTATTTATTTATTTAACTTTAGGTGCATACTATATCTGGCATTTCTCCCCATGTTATCCCTCCCCACCCTCCCTTCCCTCCCCATTTCCCACTGTCTCTCCTCTACCCCCCACCCCCAACTGCTCCCAGTGTGTGATGCTCCTCTCCCTGAGTCCATGTGTATGTGAACCATTTTCAAGCAGTCATTTTGAGCAGGCCATCTATATATCAACTCTTTTTGGGTCAGCATTCACTTGGAAATAAACTGAAATTCCTTTTCTTTTCTTTCTTTCTTTTTTGAGTCTTATTCTCATTGCCTAGACTGGAGTGCAGTGGTGCAATCTTGGTTCACTGCAACCTCTGCCTCCCGGGTTCAAGCTGTTCTCTTGTCTCAGCCTCCTGAGTAGCTGGGATTACAGGCACCCACCACCACACCTGGCGAATTTTTACTAGAGACGTGGTTTTGCTATGTTGGCCAGGCTGGTCTTGAACTTCTGACCTCAGGTGATCCACTGCCTTGGCCTCCCAAAGTGCTGGGATTACAGGTGTAAGCCACCGCATCCAGCCAATATTTCTGACATGCTGAATCCTCACCTTATCCACATTAATGAGGTACTACTTGACAAAAATACCTCAACATTTTTGGTTTCTTGGTGACAGTTTACATCTTATCATGTAAATGAACTCTGAATAACAAATTACCTATGATAAATGTTAAAATTAGTCCATGACAGTTCCTCTGGAATTATTTATCAAGTAAAAGATGAGCATGGATAAGGAAAGGATTTGGATATTTCACCTTTGGAAGAATAACAGACAGGTTAAGTTATAGGAACCTTTCACAACAAACTACTGATGAATGCATTGCTGGACTTGCAGAAATTAAGTGAAATCATACAACATTTATCAAAAGTAAAGGAAATCAAAATAACAACAATGACAAAATTACAACTAAACATTATGAACTAAGACTGGAACAGTAAAAGATAATCACACATGAAAGGTAGCCATGGAGGTACATGTATCACCATGGCAGTTGGGAATCTAAGCCTTAGGTAGGTAACAAGATAAGACAGCTGAATATGAAATTCCAGCCTTAAGTCAGGGACGGTTGAAGGGAGCCAGACGGTTGATAGAGCCCATGGTTCCTGGAAGAAGCAAATATAAATTCTCTCTCTGAAGGAAAACATTCCTAATTTGCCACCTAGAATTATCTCTTTAAGATCCACTAGATTTGAAGTCACAATCCAAGATCATCAAATATAGAAGGAAACAAATCATTATTAAGAGTTGGCTGAAAAATACAACAGATCTCAAGAAGTTAAGATATTGAAGGGATCAGGTATAGAATATTAAATGACTATGTATAAAGTATTTAAAGAAATAAGAGATGAACTCACAAAAGTGAGCAAGCAGCAAGCGAATATCAGATATGACCAAGAAGATTTGGAAATGAACCAAATAGAATGTCTGTGCATGAAAAATGTAGTTGTTGGAATAAAAACCTCAACAGATTGGTTAAATAGCAATTAAAACTAGCTTCAGAGAGAATTAATGAACTAGAAGATGGTTTGGAGAAATCACACAGAATGTAGCACAGAGGCAGAGAAATGGAATATATGACAGAGAGGTTAAGAGAAATGGAATATGAAGGTTTAATATAGGTCTTTAGTCAGAATCCCAGAAAGCAAGTCAAGAAAATGCAGGAGAGACAATATTGGAAGAGATAATGGTTGAGAATTTTCTAAAATTATTGAAAGACTTAAACTTATAGAAAAGCTCAACATTTACAAAGCAGAATAATTAAACCCACACCTAAATATATTGTAGTGATCAAATGGTAGATCTACTTTTAGTTCTTTAAGGAATCTCCACACTGTTTTCCCAGTGGTTGTACTGGTTTACATTCCCACCAACAGTGTAAAAATGTTCCCTTTTCACTATTATTTTGCCAACATATATTATTTTTTTATCATGGCCATTCTTGCAGGAGTGAGATGGTATTGCATTGTGGTTTTGATTTGTATTTCCCCAATAATTAGTGATGTTGAGCATTTTTCCATATGCTTGTTTGCCATTTGTGTATTTTCTTTTGAGAATTGGCTATTCATGTCTTTGGCCCATTTTTTGATGGGATTATTTGTTTTTTTCTTGCTGATTTGTTTGAGCTCTTTGTAGATTCTGAATATTAGTCCTTTGTCAAATGTATAGATTGTGAAGATTTTTTCCCCACTCTGTGGATTGTCTGTTAACTTTGCTGATTATTTTGTTTTTCTTTTAAAAGACAGGAGTCTCATTCTGTCACTCAGGCTGAAGTGCAGTGGTGCAATCTCCGCTCTCAGTAACTTCTGCCTCACAGGTTCAAGCGGTTCTCCTGCCTCAGCCTCCCTAGTAGCTGGGATTACAAGTGTATGTCACCACCCCCGGCTAATTTTTGTATTTTTAGTAGAGACGGGGTTTCACCATGTTGGCCAGGGTGGTTTTGAACTCCTGACCTCAAGTGATCTGCTCGTCTCCGCCTCCCACAGTGCTGGGATTTCAGGTGCAAGCCACTGTGCCTGACCTCTGCTGATTATTTCTTTTGCTGTGCAGAAGCTTTTAAGTTTAATTAAGTCCCATGTGTGTATATTATTTTGTTGTTGCATTTGTGTTTGGGTTCTTGGTCATGAAGTCTTTGCCTGAGCCAATATCTAGAAGGGTTTTTCTGATGTTATCTTCTGGAATCTTTATGGTTTCAGATCTTAGATTTAAGTCTTTGATCCATCTTAAGTTGATTTTTGTATAAGATGAGAGATGAGGATCCAGTTTCATTCTATATGTGGCTTGGCAATTATCCCAGCACCATTTTTTGAATAGGTTGTCCTTTCCCCACTTTGTTTTTGTTTGCTTTGCCAAAGAACAGTTAGCTGTAAGTATTTGGGTTTATTTTTGGGGTCTCCATTTTGTTCTGTCAGTCTATGTACCTATTTTTATACCAGTACCCATGCTGTTTTGTAACTATGACATTAGAGTATAGTTTGAAGTCAGTAATGTGACACCTCCAGATTTGTTCTTTCTCCTTAGTCTTACTGTGGCTGTGTAGGCTCTTTTTTGGTTCCATATGAATTTTAGGATTTTTTTTTTCTAGTTCTGTGAAGAATTATGGTGATATTTTGATGCGAATTGCGTTGAATTTGTAGGCAATATAGTCATTTTACAATATTGATTTTAACCATCCATGAATATGGGATGTGTTTCCATTTGTTTGTGTCATCTGTGATTTCTTTCAGCAGTGTTTTGTAGTTTTCCTTGCAGAGGTTTTTCACCTCCTTGGTTAGGTATGTTCCTAAGTATTTTATTTTTTCCAGAAAAATTTAACAGATTTATTTATAATTATTATAAAGTTGAACCACTGAAACTTATTCACTGAAACATTTTAACTTTCATTGATGCTTTATGTCTCTGCATTTATATTAAAAATTCACACCAAATGAAAATGGAAAAACTACCAATACCTGATTTATGTCCCCTGTTTTTTCACTTGCAATCATATACTTAGGTACCTTTTGACCCCATGGAAAAAAAATTAACGTTCAGAATGACCAATAACAGGAAGAGGAGAATTTTTTTTTTTTTTGAGAATGAAATGTTTCCCATCATAGTGGATTCTTAAGCACATTCTCCACATGTGCGGCATGCTAACTGGGTGTCTTTTGGCATAATTGTTACACATTTGACTTGGATAGCGCGAAGGTAGGTGTCTTCAAAAAGTCCAGCCAGATAGGCTTCACTTGCCTCCTGCAAAGCACCGATAGCTGTGCTCTGGAAGCGCAGATCTGTTTTAAAGTCCTGAGCAATATCTTGCACCAGACGCTGGAAGGGAAGTTTGCGAATCAGAAGTTCAGTGGACTTCTGATAACATCTAATTTCACCAAGTGCCGCAGTACCAGGCGTGTAATGATGAGGTTTCTTCACCCCTCCAGTAGAGGTGCACTCTTGTGAGCAGCTTTTGTAGCCAGTTGCTTCCTGGGTGCTTTACCACTGGTAGATTTGCGGGCAGTTTGCTTTGTACCAGCCATGGTATAGAGACCGCCTTACTTACCCGCCTCTCCTTCGGCTAGAGCTCGCCAGCGAGAGGCGGCGCTGGTGTTGGAGAGCGACGGCGGTGTGGTGGCGGCTGTGAACACCAGTATTTTATTTTTTTCTGTAGCTATTGTGAAGGGGGTTGAGTTCTTGATTTGATTCTCAGCTTAGTCACTGTTGGTTTATAGCAGAACTACTGATCTATGCACATTAATTTTGTATCCTAAAACTTTGCTGAATTTATTTACCAGTTATAGGAGCTTTTTGGATGATGAATCTTTAGGGTTCTCTAGGTATATGATCATATCGTCAACAAAAAGTGACAGTTTGACTTCCTCCTTACTGATTTGGATGTGATTTATTTTTTTCTCTTGTCTGATTTCTGTCACTAGGACTACCAGTACAATGTTGAATAGCTTTGGTTAAAGTGGGTATCCTTGTCTTGTTCCAGTTCACAGGGGGAATGCTTTCAACTTTTCCCTGTTCAGCATAATGTTGGCTCTGGGTTTGTTGAAGATGGCTTTTATTACATTAAGGTGTGTCACTTCTATGCTGATTTGCTGAGGTTTTTAATCATAAAGAGATGCCGGATTTTGTCAGATGCTTTTTCTGCATCTATTGAGATGATCATGTGGTGTTTGCTTTTAATTCTGTTTTATGTGGTGTATCACATTTATTGACTTACATATGTTAAACATCCTCACCCCTGATATGAAACCCAGTTGGTCATGGTGGATTATCATTTTGATAATGCTGTTGGATTCAGTTTGCCAGTATTTTTTTTGAGGATTTTTGCTTCTGTTTTCATCAGGGATATTGGTCTGTAGTTTTCTTTTTTTGCTGTCCTTCCCCAGTTTTGGTATTAGGTGATACTGGCTTCATAAAATGGTTTAGGAAGGATTCCATCTTTCTCCATCTTTTGGAATACTGTCAATAGGATTGATACCAATTCTTCATTGAGTGTCTGATAGAATTCAACTGTGAATCTGCCTGGTTCTGGACTTTTTTTTTGCTGAAAGTTTTAAAATTACAATTTCAATCTTGCTGCTTGTTGTTGGTCTGTTCAGAGATTCTATATTTTCCTGGTTTAATCTGGGAGGGTTGTATATTTTCAGGAATTTATCCATCTCCTGGGTTAGTAAAGTTCCTCACTATTATTGTGTTGCTGTCTATCTCAATTCTTATGCCTCGTAGTAATTGTTTTATAAATTTGGGAACTCCAATGTTAGGTGCATATATATTTAGAATTGTGATATTTTCCTGTTGGACCAGTCCTTTTATCTTTATATAATGTCCCTCTTTGTCTTTTAAAACTGCTATTGCTTTAAAGTTTGTTTTGTCTGATACAAGAGTAGCTACTCCTGCTTGCTTTTGATGTCCATTTGCGTGGAATATTTCTTTCTATCCCTTTCCCTTAAGTTTATGTGAGTCCTTGGAAATCACTTAAAATAACTCCATTCTATTTTTTTCTAGTTTTTAATTTTTATTTTTTAATGCTGGAACAGTAGATAGAATTCTGTCAGGATTTATAAAATGTTTTGCTGCAGTGCTAGTCTATTAAACCTTTGCATTTATGTCATTATACTATAAAATAGAATTTATGGTACTTTTTAATGTTTCATTTTTCTCTTTTTATAGTTTTCTGTAGAGCAAAATAACATTTGAGATCATTTTTCATATTAGCTTTGCTACTGATACAAATGATAGAGGCACACTCCTGATAGAAGTAGGGCATGAACACTTGATTAGTCTTTAACAGTGATGGTTACAGGGATAGTATATTGCAGTTACAGTTAATCCCTGAACACTGAGTTATTTAAATAGGTATGTAAGATTCTTGTGATTGACGAAATAAACTAGAATAGTCTTGTCTTGAAAGATTTGTAGCTTGAATGAGGATAATGAAATCATAGTAATGTAGATGAACCTTACTGACATTTTATGCTTTCAAAGGGAAATGGGATCTTAAATTGCTTTGGCTAAAATTTCATAATGAATTATAGTCACAATTCTGAAATTATGGGTCTCTGTCCCTGAGAAATTCTTTTAAATAATTTACTATTTACTTCTGCAAAATGCCAATAATATCATTTATATCTCTCTTTTTCAGGGAGGTAGTGAGTAGTAACTCTTTGGAAATGGCAAATGTTACCTGTTAGACTTTTGCATTTCATCACTAGAAGATATTTTTTCACTGAACAGCCACAGAGAAATTGGTTATCATTGATTTTAAGATGGATTGATCAGAACTCTCACTGGACTAAATATTTTGGAAATTAAAGTACAGATCTTATTTGATTGTGAGCAGAAGAAACTTAAAAGCTTTGACTTTTCAATATGGAAGTATGGAGCTTCGAGCCAGGCACGGTGGCTCACACCTGTAATCCCAGCACTTTGAGAGGCTGAGGTGGGTCGATCCAGCCTGGCCAACATGATGAAAACCCGTCTGTACTAAAAAAATACAAAAACTAGCCGGGCATGGTGCCCATGCGCCTGTAATCCCAACTACTTGGGAGGCTGAGGCAGGAGAATTGATTGAATCTGGGAGGCGGAGGTTGCAGTGAGCCAAGATTGTGCCACTGCACTCCAGGCTGGGCCACAGGGTGACATTCTGTCTCAAAAAAAAAAAAAAGTATGGAGGTTAAGGTATGATATAATTACAGCTGTATTTTGTGAAATCAGTGATCTCCAATCTTTAGATTGAATAAAAACATTGAAGACTATGAATTTTACAGTGATTTATCTCTTCCAGTTAGCAAATCAAGCACATTTTTTGTTTTGCAAATTTTTAAAAAAATTATACTTTAAGTTCTGGGGTATATTTGCAGAACGTGCAGGTTTGTTACATAGGTATACACATGCCATGGTGGTTTGCTGCACCTGTCAACCTGTTATCTTCATTAGATATTTCTGCTAATGCTATCCCTCCCCTAGTCCCTCATCCTCCAACAGGCCCTGGTGTGTGATGTTCCCCTCCCTGTATCCATGTGTTCTCATTGTTGAACTCCCACTTACGAGTGAGAACATGTGGTGTTTGGTTTTCTGTTCCTGTGTTAATTTGCTGAGAATGATGGTTTCCAGCTTTATCCATGTCCCTTCAAAGGACATAAACTCATTCTTTTTATGGCTGCATGGTATTCCATGGTATATGTGCCACATTTTCTTTATCCAGTCTGTTATTAATGGACATTTGGATTGGCTCCAAGTCTTTGCTATTGTGAACAGTGCCACAATAAACATATGTGTGCATATGTCTTTATAGTAGGATGATTTATAACCTTTGGGTATATACCCAGTAATGAGATTGTTGGGTAAAAGGGTATTTCTGGTTCTAGATCTTTGAAGAATTGCCACACTGGCTTCCACAATGGTTGAACTCCCATTGTGGAAGTTTACACTCCCACCAACAGTGTAAACGTGTTCCTGTTTCTCTGCATCCTCTCCAGCATCTGTTGTCTCCAGATTTTTTTTTTTTGAGATGGGAGTCTTGCTCTGTCACCAGGCTGGTGTGCAGTGGCACAATTCTGGCTCACTGCAACCTCCGCCTCCTGGTTTCAAGCTATTCTTCTGCCTCAGCCTCCCAAGTAGCTGGGACCACAGGCGTGTGCCACCATGCCCGGCTAATTTTTGTATTTTTAGTGGAGATGGGGTTTCACCATGTTGGCCAGGATGGTCTTGATCTCTTGACCTCGTGATCCACCCACCTCGGCGTCCCAGAGTGCTGGGATTACAGGCGTGAGCCACCATGCCCGGCCTGTCTCCAGTTTTTTTAATGATTGTCATTCTAACTGGCATGAGGTAGTATCTCAACATGGTTTTGATTTGCATTTATCTAATAATCAGTGATGATGAGCATTTTTTCATATGTTTGTTGGCCTCATATATGTCTTCTTTTGAAAAGTGTCTGTTCATATCCTTCGCCCACTTTTGGATGGGTTTGTTTGTTTTTTTCTTGTAAATCTGTTTTAGTTCTTTGTAGATTCTGGATATTAGCCCTTTGTCAGATGGTAGATTGCAAAAATTTTTCCCATTCTGTTGGTTGCTGGTTCACTCAAATGATTGTTTCTTTTGCTGTGCAGAAGCTGTGGAGTTTGATTAGGTCCCATTTGTCTATTTTGGCTTTTGTTGTTAATGCTTTTGGTGTTTTGGTCATGAAGTCCTTGCCTATGCCTATGTCCTGAATGGTTTTGCCTAGGTTTTCTTCTAGGGTTTTTATGGTGTTAGGTCTTATGTTTAAGTCTTTAATCCATCTGGAGTTAATTTTAGTGTAAGGTGTCAGGAAGTGGTCCAGTTTCTGCTTTCAGCACAATGGCTACCCAGTTTTCTCAGCACCATTTATTAAACAGGGAATCCTGTCCCCATTGCTTGTTTTTCAGGTTTGTCAAAGATCAGATAGTTGTAGATGTGTGGCGTTGCCTCCAGGGCCTCTGTTCTGTTCCACTGGTCTATATCTCTGTTTTGGTACCAGTACCATGCTGTTTTGATTACTGTAGCCTTATAGTATAGTTTGAAATCAGGTAGCATGATGCCTCCAGCTTTGTTCTTTTGCTTAGGATTGTCTTGGTTTTGCAGGCTCTCTTTTGGTTCCATAAGGTGTTTTTTTCCAGTTCTGTGAAGAAGGTCATTGGCAGCTTGATGGGGATAGCATTGAATCTACAAATTACTTTGGGCAGTGTGGCCATTTGCATATTGATTCTTCCTAACCATGAGCATGGAATGTTTCTCCATCTGTTTGTGTCCTCTCTTATTTCCTTGATCAGTGGTTTGTAGTTCTTGAAGAGGTCCTTTACATCCTTTGTTAGTTGTATTCCTAGGTATTTTATTCTCTTTGTAGCAATTGTGAATGGGAGTTTGCTCATGATTTGGCTCTCTGTTAATCTGTTATTGGTGTATAGAAATGCTAGTGATTTCTGCACATTGATTTTGTATCCTGAGACTTTGCTGAAGTTGCATATCAGTTTAAGGAGATTTTGGACTGAGATGATAGGGCCTTCTAAATATACAATCATGCCGTCTGTAAATAGAGACAGTTCGACTTCCTCTTTTCCTAATTAAATATGCTTTATGTTTTTTTCTTGCAAATTGCTCTGGCTAGAACTTCCAATACTATATTGAATAGGAGTGGTGAGAGAGGGTATCCTTGTCTAGTGCCGGATTTCAAAGGGAATGCGTCCAGTTTTTGCCCATTCAGTATGATATTGGCTGTGGGTTTGTCGTAAATAGCTTTTATTGTTTTAAGATACGTTCCTTAGATACCTAGTTCAGTTTTTAGCATAAAGTGCTGTTGAATTTTGTTGAAGGCCTTCTCTGCATCTATTGAGATGTGGTTTTTATCCTTGGTTTTGTTTATGTGGTGGATTAGGTTTATAGACTTGCATATGTTGAACCAGCCTTGCATCCCCTGAATGAAGCCTACTTCATTGTGATAGATAAGTTTTTGATGTGCTGTTGCAATCTGTTTGCCAGTATTTTATTGAGGATTTTTGCATCTATGTTCATCATGGAGATTGGCCTGAAGTTTTCTTTTTTTGTTGCGTCTCTGCTGGGTTTTGGTATCAGGATGATGTTGGTCTCATAAAATGATTGGGAAGGATTCCCTGTTTGTGGATTGTTTGGAATAGTTTCAGAAGGAATGGTAGCAGCTCGTCTTTGTTCATCTGATAGAATTTGGCTGTGAACCCATCTGGACCTGGACTTTTTTTGTTTGGTAGGCTATTAATTGCTGCCTCAACTTCAGCCCTTGTTATTGGTCTATTCAAGGTTTCAACTTCTTCCTGGTTTAGGCTTGGGAGGGTGCAAGTTTCCAGGAATTTATCCATTTCTTTCAAGTTTACTGGTTTATGTGCATAGAGTTGTTTGTAGTAATCTCTGATTGTAGTTTGTATTTCTGTGGAATCAGTGGTGATATCCCCTTTTTCATTTTTTATTGCATCAGTTTGATTCTTCTCACTTTTCTTTTTTATTAATCTAGCTAGTAGTCTATTTTGTTGATCTTTTTAAAAAACCAGCTCCTGGATTGATTTTTTAAAAAGGTTTTTGTGTCTCTATCTCCTTCCGTTCTGCTCTGATCTTAGTTATTTCTTGTCTTCTGCTAGCTTTTCAGTTATTTTAATCTTGCTTCTCTAGCTCTTTCAATTTTGATGATAGAGTGTCAATTTTAGATCTTTCCATGCTTCTCATGTGTGCCTTTATTGCGATAAATTTCCCTCTAGACACTGCTTTAAATATGTCCCAGAGATTCTGGTAAGTTGTATATTCGTTCTCGTTGGTTTCAAAGGACGTCTTTATTTCTGTCTTCATTTCATTGTATATCCAGTCGACATTCAGGAGCCAGTTCTTCAGTTTCCATGAAGCTGTGCGGTTCTGAGTTACTTTCCTAATTCTGAGTTCTAATTTGATTGCCCTGTGGTCTGAGAGACTGTTATGATTTCCATTTTTTTGCATTTGCTAAGGAGTGATTTACTCCCAATTATGTGGTCAATTTTAGAGTAGGTGCGATGTGGTACTGAGAAGAATGTATACTCTGTGGATTTAGGGTGGAGATTTTTGTAGATGTCTATTAGATCTGCTTGTTCCAGATCTGAGTTCAAGTCCTGGATATCCTTGTTAATTTTCTATCTCTTTGATCTGTCTGATATTGACAGTGGAGTGTTAAAGTCTCCCACTGTTAGTGTATGGGAGTCTAAGTCTCTTTGTAGGTTGTTAAGAACTTGCTTTATGTACCTCGGTGCTCCTGTATTGGGTGTATATATATTTAGTATCATTAGCTCTTCTTGATGCATTGATGCTTTTACCATTATGTAATGGCCTTCTTTGTCGTTGTTCATCTTTGTTGGTTTAAAGTCCATTTTATCAGAGACTAGGATTGCAACTCCTGCTTTTTGTTGCTCTCCATTTGCTTGATATATCTTCCTCTATCTCTTTATTTTGAGCCTATGTGTGTCCTTGCATGTGAGATGGGTTTCCTGAATACAGCATACTGATGGGTCTTGACTTTTTATCCAGTTTTCCAGTCTGTGTCTTTTGATTGGGGCATTTAGCCCATTTACATTTAAGGCTAATATCGTATGTGTGAATTTGATCCTGCCATTTTGATGCTAGCTGGATGTTTTGCCTGTTAGTTGATGCATTGTTTTCATTGTGTTGATGGTCTTTGCCATTTGGTACATTTTTGGAATGGCTGGTACTGGTTATTCCTTTCCTTGTTTAGTGCTTCTTTCAGGAGCTCTTGTAAGGCAGGCCTGGTGATGATGAAATCTCTCAGCAATTGTTTGTCCAGAAAGGATTTTCTTCTCCTTCACTTATGAAGCTCAGTTTGGCTGGATATGAAATTCTAGGTTGAAAGTTCTTTTCTTTAAGAATGTTGAATATTCCCCCCACTCTATTCTGGCTTGCAGTGTTTCTATGGAGAGATCCACTATGAGTCTGATGGGCTTCCCATTGTGGGTAACCTGACCTTTTTCTCTGGCTGCCCTTAGCATTTTTTCCTTCATTTCAACCCTGGTGAATCTGATGATTATGTGGCTTAGGGTTGCTCTTCTTGAGGAATATCTTTGTGGTGTTCTGTGTATTTCCTGGACTTGAATGGTGGCCTGGCTTGCTAGGTTGGGGAAGTTATCCTGCATAATATCCTGAAAAGTGTTTTCCGGCTTGGATTCATTCTCTCCGTCACATTCAGGTACACCTATCAAACGTAGGTTAGGTCTTTTCACATAATCCCATATTTCTTGGAGGCTTTGTTCATTTCTTTTCATTTTTTTCCCTCTAATCTTGCCTTCTGTTTTATTTCATTGAGTTGATCTTCAATCTCTGATATCCTTTTTTCTGCTTGGTTGATTCGGCTATTGAAACATGTATGCTCTGCGAAGTTCTCATGTTGTGTTTTTCAGCTCCATCAAGTGATTTATATTCTTCTCTAAGCTGTTTATTGTCATTAGCATTTCATCAAACATTTTTTCAAGGTTTTTAGTTTCTTTGTATTGGGTCAGAACAGTTCTTATAGCTCAGAGAAGTTTGTTATTACCCACCTTCTGAAGCCTGTTTCTGTCAGTTCATCAGACTCGTTCTCCATCCAGCCTCGTTCCCTAGCTGGTGAGGAGTTGTGATCCCTTAGAGGAGGAGAGGTGTTCTGGTTTTTGGTGTTTTCATCCTTTTTGTGTTGGTTTCTTCCCATCTTAGGAGATTTATCTACCTGTGGTCTTTGTAGTTGGTGACTTTCAGATGGGGTTTCTGAGTGGACCTCCTTTTCATTGATGATGAAGTTATTTCTTTCTGTTTCTTTATTTTCCTTCTAACAGGCAGACCCCTTTGCTGCAGGACTGCTGGAGGTCTACTCCAGACCCTGCTTGCCTGGGGATCACCCGTGGGGGCTGCAGAACAGTAAGGGTTGCTGCCGGTTTCTTCTTCTGTTATCTTCATCCCAAAAGGGTACCTGCCAGATGTCAGCCTGAGCTGTCCTTTATGAGGTATCTGTTTGGGTATATGGGGGTCTGGGAGCTGCTTGAGGAGACAGTCTGTCCATTATAGGAGCTCAAGTGCTGTACTGGGAGCTCCGTTGTTCTGTGCAGAGCTGCTGGGCAGGTACTTTTATGTCTGCTGTAGCAGAAGTCATAACTGCCTCTTTTTCCAGGTGTTTTGTCCCAGGAAGGTTGGCTTTATTGATAGGTTCCTGTTGTGCTCCTGCCTTTTTCATAGATGCTGTTCCCTGCATGGAGTAGTCTAGTCACAGTCTGCCAGCAGAGGTGTTGCTGAGCTGCCGCAGGCTCTGTCCAGCTGCTGTGTGAACTGCCTCGGTAGTGGTGGACTGCCTCGGTAGTGGTTGTTGCCCTTCCCGCCACTGAGCTGGACTGTCCTGGGTCCAGCTGCATTTGCTGCTAAACAGCATTTCAGATTGCTTGTTTTGTGGGGGTAGGACCCGCTGAGCCAGATCGCCTGGCTCTGTCTCTTTGCCCCTTCCTTTCAGTTGAATGGGAGGCTCTCTCCCAGGCATTCCAGGTGACAGTTTAAATGGCCGCCCAGATTTGTGTGAGTTTCTCTGCTTCAACCCAGCACTGGCTGAAACTGCCGTGCTGAAAACTCGTGGTGCTTTTCGTCCCAGGAATCTCCCAGTCTGTGAGTAGTGAACATTTGTTTGGAAATACGGTGGGCACTCACCTTCTGCATGTTCTTTCTGGGAACTGCACTCTGGAGTTGTTCCTATTCGGCCATCTTGGATCCTCCCCCTATTTTTTCATTTGTTTGTGTCCTCTGTTATTTCCTTAAGCAGTGGTTTGTGGTTTTCCTTAAAGAGGTCCTTCACATTTCTTATAAGTTGTATTTCTAGGTATTTTATTTTCTTTGTAGCAATTGCGAATGGGAGTTTTGCAAATGTCTTAACTGTAAAAAATATATAACCACATAGCTCCTCTTTTGAAAAGGGATCTAAACTACAGAATATAGTTGATACGTATTTTAAAATTTAAAGATGTTTATGTTCAATTAATTGCAAACTTTTGATTAATTATAATGTATTAACTTTATACTAGGCATTGTAATGAGTACAAAAGAATTAATATAGACTTAAAAAGGAGAGAATCTAAATCCTTTGAGAATTGGACTGTTTTTATGTTTTACATTCCTGATGTCTAACACAGGGCCTGGCAGCAGTAGACGTTTACTAAAGGTTAGCTGAATGAATAAATGATTAAGAAGGACCTGATAGTTGCCTTCAAGAAACTTAGAGCTCTTAAATATAGTAAGATGAATATGCAGAGAACCAGACTGATCAACAGACAATAATAATGTGCTCAATGATTAGAATTTGGAGACCAGGTGTGGGGGCTCATGTGTGTAATCCCAGCACTTTGTGAGGCCAAGGTGGGTAGATCCCCTGAGGTCAGAAGTTTGAGATCAGCCTGGCCAAGAAGGCAAAACCCCATCTCTACTAAAAATATAAAAAATTAACCAGGCTTGGTGGCAGGCACCTGTAATTCCAGGCACTCGAGAGACTGGGGCAGGAGAATTGCTTGAACCCGAGAGGCAGAGGCTGCAGTGAGCTGAGATTGCGCCACTGCACTCCAGCCTGGGTGACAGAGCAAGACTATCTCAACAAAAGAAGAAAAGAGGTGTTGGAATTTGGAGGAAACATTAAAATAGGTTTCAAACATGGTGTTTGGAGTACTATTAACAAAATTATTGTTGTAAAGTCAGGTGAAGTCCTCTTAAAGAATGTGGGAATTGAATAAGCCCTAAAGGATTGTTAGGGTTTGTATGTGAATATAAGAGGCATTATAAGTTAGGAGAATGTCTTGACTGACATGGGGGTAAGGAAACACATTTATGAGCCAATGAGAAAAATGGCCTTCTTGGAAAACTTTAAACTAGAATAATGCTGGAGTGATTGGTGTTTAGGCAGATAATTTTAATTTCCAAATGGCAGTTTTACCATTCACCATCTAACTGATCTGCTGAATGCTTCCAGCCATATCCATCTGCCAGAAGCCCGCCTGGCATACTGCCTCTCAGCTCTTTGCTCAGATGGTTTGACAGATGCATAGGTAGTAAGAAATGGTTATGTTAATGTCACTATAGCTGCCCTTTGTGGAAGCTAGCAAACCAGTGTGACTTTGAGCTTTATAACTGATGATTTGTGGTAATGTTAGATTAAAAAAAAGCGTAGCTTTAAATGGTGTGGGATAGGCTGGGCTTGACTTATTGTTCAGAGATTGCCATGGTAATTTGATACTGGGCTGGAAGTTCTCTCTGCTCATCCTACCCCCTACTGCCTCAACACCCTAAGATACCAGAATGAATCAATGATTTCTTTGCCCATGGTTATAACATATATTTTTAGAGAAGGGTTCATGCTCAGCTTGCTATAAAATGCATTTCTCAATCTTTCTCTAAGACTGGGGTTTAATAGAGAGGTGGGTACAAAGAGCACAAGCTCAGTGAATGCCTGGTGAAGTAGGAAAATCAGTAAAGGAACATCACAGGATAGAGAACAAAGGGAAGAAAAGAGACTTTGAAGAACCAGTGACACATTTTATTTATATTACAGTTTTGCTCAGAGCTTTGACTGGAGATAATTACAGATTGGCTAATGTTATTGTGGGTGCTTGAAGTGTAGTTGTCAGGATTGAATTTAGTGATTGGCTAGAATTGTATACTGTGGATTGGTAATGGGAAGAATTGAGTCCTCTTGATTTGGTGGATCATCAAGCATGTTGGTACGTGGTAGAATAGGTCTGAGATGCTCCATCTAGCTTTAGATGTCTTTGATTGGAGCCCTAGGAAGATATTTTGGTTGGAGACTTGAGAGTGAGTGTATGTGGCCAAATTATTAATTCTGTATGCTGGAGTTAGTCTCTGCCCTGCCCCAGAGCAGAATTCAAGCCCCATATTTGCTTTGGGTCCTTGTTCTAAGATGATATTGGGCTAGGCTATATCCCTCAGGGTGAATACAAATTGTACTCCCCTCACTCTGTAAGTCACTGTCAAAAACATGGAGTGCTTAGAAACGGCAAGAAAATTAAATGTCACTTGACAGAACTTTTATCTTTTATTAGACAGTATTTAGACAGTAATAAAAAACTAGTGCATTTGAATTATATGGCATAAAAAGCTCCAAAAGAGAGCAGCAGTATTAGGTGTTTAGAAATACAGATTAATGACCCACAATTTTTGTATCTAGTATTCTTAATGGCGTGATTGTAGTGCTAAGAAACTGATTAAATATGTCTTTACTTAAAATTATTTAGTCTTCAGCCAGTATTTAACTGTTGGCTATGGTTTTGCATTGTTTAATTAATTTTTTTAACTAGGGAGAGTTAAATGATACATGTCTGTTGAGTTATTTTATGCTACTTTTCTTTAACATGCCTCAGCATTAAAATGTTCTTAAGAATATTGCATTATATCATTAAGAGTCTGACTATGGAAGGAATGCAACCATTTTACAGTGAATAAATTTTTCATGATTACAGCCCATGGATGTTAAATAAAAAATGACAGCTTCTTGGATTTGATTGCAGCACAAAATTGTGACTCAGAATACTAGATTCATTGACTGTGGGTAGAAAGAGGACACTTTAGGACACTTTGTATGAGAGGCAGAAAATGTTTTGCATACTTTACAAGGGAGAGACTAAAATCTTTTGTGTAGTTTTACATTATTTATTAATGGTAGAACCACTTTGTTGAAATGAATTAAATGTAGTCTTGTACCACTTTAGATTCATTCATTCAGCTGAAGTATAGGAGAATGATTGGTGCTTATATGAATCTTTTCCTGCAGTTGTGCAGGGGAAAACTTTGGCAGTCGTAATCACTGGACTGCACAGCCATGGAACATTGTAGCATTACTGCCTATCTTCCATGTGTATATGTGTAGGACACACACATACCCCTCTTAAAAATCACTTTATTGAAGTATAATTTACATGCAAATATGATAAAACATCCATTTAAAATACATAGTTCAATGCTCAATGAACCTAACAAATGAATCCATGCAGTCAGATTTATATAATTATATTTTGACTGTGCAGTCAAGATATAGAACACTTCCATGACCCCAGAAAGTTCCCTGTACTGTTTTCCAGTCAGTCCATCCCTGTGCCCCTACCTGAGGCAACCATTGACCTGCTTTCTGTCACTATAGATCAGATTCGTCTTTTCTAAAGTTTCATACATTTGGAGTCACACAGCATGGAATGTTTCGTGTTTGGCATCTCTTGTTCATTGTGATGTTTTTGAGATTCATTCATATTGCTCTTATATCAGTAATTTATTCGTTTTTAATGTTGACTGGTATTTTGTTGTGGTATTCTAGATATATTACAGTTTATTCAGTTGTTGATGTACCTTTGGGTTAGTTTTATTTTTAGTATTATGAATAACACTGCTATGAACATTCAAGTGCAAGTCTCTGTGTTATATAAGTTTTTACTTCTCTTGGGTAAAGACCTAGATGTAGAATTACTGGTTCACATGGTAAGTGTATAACTTCAAGGAAACTACAATATTGTTTGCCATAGTGTTTGTACCACTTTACCTGCTCACCAACAATAGAGAGTTTCAGTTATTGTTATCTTCTCCAACACATGGTGTTGACAGTCTTCAATTTTATCTGTCTAGAATTTTGCTCTGTCGCCCAAGCTGGAGTACAGTGGTGCTATCTCGGCTCACTGCAACTCCTGCCTCCCAGGTTCAAGCAATTCTCCTGGCTTAGCCTCACAAGTAGCTGGGACTACAGGTACGTGCCACCATGCCTGGCTAATTTTTTGTATTGTTAGTAGAGATGGGGTTTCACCATGTTGGCCAGGCTGGTCTTGAACTCCTGACCTCAGGTGATCTGCCCGCCTCAGCCTTCCAAAGTACTGGGATTACAGGCATGAGCCACTGCACCCAGCTGACAGTCTAATTTTAGCCATTTTAATAGATGCAGTATGGATCTAAATGTTTTCTCGAGTACTATCTAAAAAAATATTTGTTTATCCCAGACTTGTGAAGATTTTCTCCTGCTTTCTTCCAGAGGTATCATAGTTTTTACTTTTACATTTAAGTAATCATGTTGAGAAAGTTTCATTCTAGTCTTAGTTTGATGAGAGTTGTTAAAAAGTATATTATGAATGGATCTTGAATACTGTCAAATGCTTTCTTTTATATCTGTTTAATTGATTACATGGCTTTATTTGTTATTCTGATTGATTGTGGTTCATTGATTCATTTTCAAATGTTAAGCCCAACTCTGTGGGAAGAAATATTCTAGGAATGCAAGGTTTGTTTAACATTTGAAAATCAATCCCACTTGGTCATGGTGTATTGTTTTTTAGATATTGTTGGATTTGATTTCCTGCAGTTTTATTCAGAATTTTTTCATCTGTGTTCATTAAAGATACTGGTTTGTAGTTTTCTTATGTCTGTCTACTTTCATTGTCAGTATAATGCTACATTATCAAAGGAGTTTGAAAATGCCTCCTCCTAGTATCTTTTCTAAAAATCTCTGTGTAGGATTGTTATTTCTTCCTTAAATATTTGATAGAATTATCCAGTGAAGCTGTCTGGGACTGGAGTTTTCTTCATGGGAAAATTGATTATGAATTCAATTGTTTTAATAGATACAAGTTTCTTCAGATTTTCTCTTTCTCCCCTCCCCTCTCCTCCCCTCCCTCCCCTCCCCTCCCCTC
>NW_016107734.1:230756-232734 GCF_001604975.1 Cebus imitator | reverse complement strand
CTTCCTCCTCCTTCCTTTCCTCTTCTTTTCTTCTTCCTGTTCTTTCTCTTCTCCTTTTCTCTTCCCCTTCTTTCTTTTTTGAGACAGAGTCTTGCTCTGTTGTCCAGCCTGGAGTACAGTGGTGTAATCATGGCTCACTGTAGACTTGACCTCCTGTACTCAAGTAATCCTGCGTCAGTCTTCCAAGTATTTGGAACTATAAGTTGCACACCATCATGCCTGGCTATTTTTGTTATTTTTTATTTTGTAGAGATGGGATCATGCTATGTTGCCCAGGCTAGCCTCAAACACGTGGCCTCAACCAGTCCTCAGAACTTGGCCTCCCAAAGTGCTGGGATTACAGGAGTGAGCCACTGCACCTGGCCTCTATTTGTCCTTTAATTAATTATTATTATTATTATTTTTTAACATTTTGGCTAGGGTAATGTGCAAAACATTTCTTAACATTGTTTTAATTTGTATTTCTTAATTACTAGCATGAATATTGTTGAATTCATTTTGATTTCATTTACGTTTGATTGATATTTGTTCTCATTTTTATTATGTTTTCCTTCTGCTTACTTTGTTTTTATTTTCTATCATTGATTTTGGACCTGACTTTTTTTCCTGTAAGCATCTGAAGCTATGTGATTCCCTACAAGCACTGGTTTTAACTACATTCTACAAATTTTGATATATTGTGTTTTCATTTTCAGCTACTTCAAAACATTTTCTGTTCTCTTGTATATTTATTCCTTGACTCATATTACTCACGGGTGTTTTAATTCAAATACTTCAGGATTAACCTGAACGCTGTTTATTATTGATGTCTAATGTAATTTTTTTTTTTTTTTGAGATGGTGTCTTGCTCTGTTGCCAGGCTGGAGTGCAGTGGCATGATCTTGGCTCACTGCAACCTCCACCTCCCAGGTTCAAGCACTTCTCCTGCCTCAGCCTCCCGAGTAGCTGGGACTACAGGCGTACGCCACCATGGCCAGCCAATTTTTAATTTTTTATTTTTAGCGGGGATGGAGTTTTATCATGTTGGCCAGGCTGGACTCTCATTCCTGACCTCAGGTGATCTGCCTGCCTTGGCCTCCCAAAATGTTGGGATTATAGGCGTGAGCCACTGCACCTGGCCTCAGATATAAATTCTACTAAATCATTTGTTTATTTTTATTATTTATTTATTTTTTGAGACAGAGTCTTGCCCTGTCACCCAGGCTGGAGTGCAGTGGTATTATCTTGGCTCACTGTACCCTCTGCCTCCCAGGGTAAAGCAATTCTCTGCCTCAGCCTCCCAAGTAGCTGGGATTATAGGTGCCTGCCACCATGCCTGATTAATTTTTGTATTTTTAGTAGAGATAGGGTTTCAGTATCTTGGCCAGGCTGGTCTTAAACTCCTGACCTCATGATCACCCACCTGGGCCTACCAAAGTGCTGGGATTACAGGTGTGAGCCACTGCACCTGGACAAATTATTTATTTTAAATTATGTTAAAATATACGTAACATAGATTGAACATTTTAACCATTTTAAAGTTTACAGTTCAGTAGTGTTAAGTCCATTTACATTGTTAGGCAACAACCACCACCATTCATCTCCAGAACATTTTTCTTCTTGCAAAACTGGAAGTCTATACCTAATTAATAGTAACTCCTCATTCCAGAGTATGTGTTCTGCTGTTATGGATTTGAGTATTCTGTAAATGTCAATTAGATCAAATTGGTTGATAGTGATGGTCAAGTCTTCTATATCTTATTGATTTTCTGGGTACTTGTTTTATAATTTACTATGAGATAAGGGTTCAAATACTAACATTGTAGATTTATTCATTATTTTTCTTTCACTTGCCTGTTTTTCCCTTATAAATTTTGAAGCTCTGTTTTTAGGTGGGTATACTAATTTAGGCTCGTTAAGTCTTGTTTGTGAATTGTGCCCTTTACTATATATATTTATAATTTTTCTCAGATGTTATTACTTGTTTTTTTTTTTTTTT
>NW_016107734.1:176345-230246 GCF_001604975.1 Cebus imitator | reverse complement strand
TTTTAGTAGAGAAGGGGTTTCACCATGTTGACCAGGATGGTCTCGATCTCTTGACCTCGTGATCCACCCGCCTCGGCCTCCCAAAGTGCTGGGATTACAGGCTTGAGCCACCGCGCCCAGCTGATAATTTTTACTTTTAATAATCTAATTAATATATTAATGTACTGTCTCCAGATTTGTTATTAGCTATTGTATGACACACTTTTTTTTAAAAAACTTTTTACTTCTAACTTATCTGTGTCATTTTTATTTTTTATTTTTTTATTTTTTTTGTTTCAACTTTGTTTTGTGTGCCATGTTTAAGGTGGACTTATAGATAGCATATAGTTACTAGTTGCTTTTTTCTTTAGTCTGATTATCTCTGCTGTTTTATTGTGTGGAACATTAGACTATTCTCATTTAACGTAAATTTCAGTATAGTTGGTTTTAATCTATCACCTTGATGTTTATTTCTATTTGTTCCATTCTGTTTTTTTTCTTCTTCTTTTGAATTGAGAGTTTTTAATGATTTCTTTATATCTCTACTGTTGGCTAATTAACTATAGTTCTTTGCTTTATTGTTTTTAGGGTTTGCTTTAGGGTTTACAGTTTACCTTTTAGGTTATTTCAGAAATTCCAGCTCATGTATATTGTAACTTTACAACTGCATATTTCCCAGTTTAATTCTTTTGTTCCAGCTCCCAAATTTGATTCTGTTGTCACTAAGTTTACATCTACATGTATTGTAAACTCTAAACTACATTGTTATTTTTATTTAGACAAATCATCTATAAAGAAATTTAAAAATAAGAAAAATGTCTTATATTTATTGGTTTCACATATTTAGCACTATTCATTTTTTTTTTGTATATCCAAGTTTTTATATGGTTGACATTATCCCTATGCCTAAAGAACTTTTTTCTTTAAAATTTATTGTATAGTACAGATTTACTGGTGATAAATTATCTCAGATATTGTTTGTCTAATAATACCTTTATCTTTTTGCTGGATTTAAAGTACTAGATTGAGAAATTTTTTCCCCCAGCACTTCAACCCATTTATGCTGAGGTTGTAATTTTTCGAATTTTTCATGAGTGAAAAATCAGACCTTGGTAATGACCTTGAGCGGTTGGATATAAATAACTCCCACATGCTTAGTGTTCCAACAATGGAATGCTAGGCATAAGTAGGTTAAAGATTTTATTCTATTGTTTTCTGGCTTGCAGAGTTGCTGAGGAGGAGTTTACTGACCTTCTTATCTCTTTTTCTCCATAAAATTTATTTTTTTTCCTTTCGGCTACTTTTAAGATTTTTTGTTTTCTGTTTTTGCTGGTTTGAAGTAATTTGATTATGACATTCCATTTTTTAAGTTTTTTCGTGATTATCCTCTGGTTTAGATTCATAGAGCTTTTTGGATATATGGACTCACAGGTGTATCAAATTTAGAAATTTTCTGCCATTACTTACTCAGATTTTTTTTTTTTGTTCCTCCCTCCTTCCTTACCTTCTGTGGCTCTGATTATATGTATGTAGACTGCTTGATATTGTCCCATCAGCCAATGATGCTCTGTTTGTTTTTATTCGGTTTTTGTGCTTCAGTTTCTATAGATTGTACTGCTGTATCTTCAGATCTGGTGATCTTCTGCATATCTATTCTGTGGTTAATTCATTTAGTGAATTTTATTTTTATTTTTAAAAATATTTTTATGGCTGGGTATAGTGGTTTATGCCTGTAATCCCAATACTTTGGGATTTTTATTTTTTAGAGATTGGATCTTGTTCTGTTACCCAGGCTGGAGTGCAGTGGCATGATCATAGCTCACTGCATCCTGTAACTCTTGGGCTCAAGTGATCTTCTTGCTTTAGACTCTCAAGTAGTTAGGACCACAGGTGTGCACCACTGTGCCCAGCTAATTTTTGAAATACCTTTTTTTTTTTTTTAAGAGATGAGGGTCTTACTATATTGCCCAGGCTAGTCTCAAACTGAAGCGATCATCTTGCCTTGATGTCCGAAAGTGTTTGGATTATAGGTGTGAGCCAATGTGCCTGGCCTATCTAGTAAATTTCATATTTCAGATATTGTAATTTTCATCTTTAGAAGTTCCTTTTGACTCTTTCTTATGTCTTCTTTCTTCTACATATATATAGAAGAAATATATTTTAAATATATATATTTAAAAACACTGGAACGTACTTACAATAACTTTTAATTTTCTTGTCTGCTAATTTATCATCTCAGTCATTTTAACAATCTTTATTCATTTTTCTTCTGGTTATGTTTTACATTCTTCTACTTTTTCACATTTCAGGAATAAAAAATTATGGACATCGTTGATGTTTTCCTGTTGTGCATTTGTTTTATATTCTTTTCATTTAGAAAGTGTTTGGCTTTGTTCTGGCAGCCAATTATTTGCATACTTGTGGAGCTCCTCTTTTGGGGGTTCTGCCCTGATATCGTGAACTACTTTAGTCTTCCTAACTCTCACCTCTGACCCTCCAACCCAGCAAGACCTCTGTGCTTTGTTTTGGATTTCCCTTTGTGCATTATTGCCCAGAATATTTCTAGACGGCAGTAGGTTCTAAAAGGCAGAGGCCAGGGCAATTATGGGGCTAAATTAATTTGTATCCCTTCTTTCAGGCATCACACTTCTGTGCTGCCTATTTTTCAGTTTCTAAAAACAGTTGTTTTATATATTTTATTCATTATTCTACTTGTTGTGGCAGAGCATAAATGTGGTATCTGTTGCTCCATCATGGCCAAAAGTGGAAGCTACCACTGGTTTTCATGTAGTTTGAGGGTGTGGTAAATAACAAGTATATCAAGTATAATTTTTAATACAGATTTGTTTTGAGTAAAAGTCTGTAAGATAGCTTGATGTTTTCTTGTTGCCTTTTAACTAGTCTCCCTTGTTTAATGGTAATGGAACCAGGAGTGGGATGATTCCATATGGTATATAGAGTGAAGACTGGACCTGGAAAGATTCAATTTCACCTGTCCGTTGACTTATATGTGGTTTTAGACATATTCAAATTATTCAGATATTTTTTCCTCTGTAAAATGAAGGAAGCATATTAGACTGACCTAAGCTATGAAGTCTTACTCAGGTGAAAATACTGTGATTCTGTATTATATCTATAAATGATAATAAAGGTTGAATGCTAAGCTCTGAAGCTAGTTAAGCATTGTTTAAAATGGAAAACATGGGTCCTGGCTCTGGTAAAATTTGCTCCTAATTTGATCTGCTTAAATAATAAATCAAGGATAAAAAACAGTATTAAATTTTATAATACAAAGGGCATTTATTCATAAATATTATACACTCTGTTTTATGCAAATAGATGGCAAAATGCTGTGAGTTTGCATAGGAACTCATTTAGAAACAACTTCCTGCAGGGAGAAGCACACTGAATATATAGATATTAAATTCTTAATCCCCGTCAAAAATTCTCACCCAAGGAGTTCTCGTGAGATCTGGTCATTTAAAAATATGTGACACCCGCCTCCAGACCCAACTCTCTCTGGCTCCTGCTTTCACCATGTAATGTGCCTGTTCCCCTTTTGCCTTCTACCACAATTGTAAAGCTTCCTAAGGCCTCCCCAGAAGCAGATGCTGGTGTCATGCTTCCTCTACAGCCTGCAGACCGTGAGCCAATCACACCTCTTTTGTTATAAATTACCCAGTATCGGGTGCTTCTTTATAGCAACACAAGAACGGTCTCACACAGTCGTCTTGCCTGATGCAGGATCTGACATTGTCGACCACCTTCTTCTTGATACTCTTCCCCTGGGCCTATTTTCTTTACTTCTTGTTTTCTGATTCTTTTCCCCATTTGACTGCCCTTTCCATCTCCTCTTTCTCTCTCCATTTCTTTCTTTCCTTTTTTGTTTTTTTGAGACAGGGTCTCACTCTGTTGCCCAGGCTGGTATGCAGTGGCTCAGTCATGGTTCACTGCAGCCTCATCCTCCCAGGCTCAAGCAATCCTCATGTCTCAGCCTCCCAGATAGCTGGGGTTACAGGTGCATGCCACAACACCTGGCTAATTTTTGTATTTTTTGTAGAGATGGGGTTTCATCATGTTACTCAGGTTGCTCTGGAACCCCTGGGCTCCAGTGATCCTCCCACCTTAGCCTTCCGAAGTATTGGGATTACAAGTTTGAGCCACTGCTCCTGGCCTCTCCACCGGTTTCTAAATGTAGGTGTTCCCCAAGAATCTATTCCTGATATTTTATCTCCTAACAACCTCTACACTTCAGCACCTATAAACTCATCCAGTTCAAATCTACTCCCAGCATGTCTGCCCCCACCTTCCTCTTCTTGCTAAACTCCACTCCTCAATTCCTAACTGCCTGCCAGACATTTATTTCCACTAGGATAATCTGATGTTGCATCAAATTTAATATGTTCACAATCGAATTTACCACCTTCTGCAGAACTTGACCTCAGGCAGGACTGAAGCCTGGGCTTGTCAACAGGCAGTCTATCTGACAAGTTGACCTTCCTTTCACAGTCTCACAGTAGACAATCCATAATGTATTGGGGGTGACTCTTCATCCATTATTTGTACCTACTGAGCAGACAGGCAGGTAGTCAAAAAAAATTCGTGCGAGTTCTTTAAGATGCTCACTTTTTGATTATATAAAACGTGCATATAGTTCAAAATAGGAAAAGTACATGGCTGGGCACAGTGTAATCCCAGCACTTTGGGAGGCTGAGGCAGGTGGATCATTTGAGGTAAGGAGTTCGAGACCAGCCTGACCAACATGGTGAAACCCTGTCTTTACTAAAAACACAAAAAAATTAGCTGGACATGGTGGCACACGCCTGTAATCTCAGCTACTCAAGAGGCTGAGGCAGGAGAATCTTTTGAACCCAGGAGGCAGAGGTTGCGGTAAGCTGAGATTGTGCCACTGTACTTCAGCCTGGGCGACAGAGGGAGAGTCAGTCTCAAAAGAAAGAAAGAAAGAAATATACTAAAGGGAGTTCAGTGAAATACATTCATCCTCTTATCACCACCCCAACATTATCTAGTTTTTCTCCAGAATTTCTTCTCAAAGGCAATATTCATTACCAGTTTCTTATTTATAGTACCACAGATAGTCTATGCATATAAATATATACCTATAGGCCAGGCACAGTGGTTAATACCTGTAATTTCAGCAATTTGGGAGGCTGAGATGGTAGGGAATAACTAATGAAAACAAAACTTTGGAAACTGGGTGTTGTGGCTCACACCTGTAATCCCAGTATTTTGAGAAGCAGAGGCAGACAGATCCATTTCAGCTTAGGTGTTTGAAACTAGCCTGGGCAGCATGGTGAAAACCCACCTCTACAAAAAATACAAAAGTTAGCCAGATGTGGTAATGTGCACTTATGGTCCCAGCTATTCCAGAGGCTGAGATGGGAGGATCAGTTGAGCCTTGGAGGTTGAGATATATACAGCAAGCCATGATTGCACCACTGCACTCCAGCCTCGGTGACAGAATGAGACCCTAGCTCAAAAAAAGAAAAAAAAATGCACACAAAAAACCAAAACTGTGGATTAAAAGAAATTTTTCATACCACATTTTAGTTATAGATCATTTTAAAGATATTCTAAGCATGAAGAAAAATCACAATTCACATAACCCCAGCAACAAGCCCAATGAACCTTTTTTCTATGAATAATATGTCTTGAACACTTTTTATGGTTACTGAAATTAACAAAATATGATTTGTAATAATTCATTATTGCATGAATCTTTGCCTGCGATTATTTCTTACCTAGAATTAGAATTACATGGTTAAAGAATAGTATGATTTTTGTGGTCAATGATACGTAATTCCAAATTGTTCTCCAAAAGTTTATACATGAATTTATATTTTCATTATCAACATATGAGAGTGCCTGTTTTACTGTGCATTTGACAATGCTGGAATTTATAATTTTTTTTTCTTTTTTTTACTATCTCCAATAATGACTACAAGCAAGGAATTTATAATTTTTAAAACTTCATATTTTATGAAGTAAAGAATGGTTTCTTTTTCAATTTGTATTTCTTTGATTTGTTGCATATATTTGTTTGGTACTTATGACATTTTGCATATATTTGTTTGGTACTATTAATTTTTAAAATAATTTTTTTGTGTTTTTCGGTAGAGACAGGGTTTCACCATTTTGCCCAGGCTTGTCTTGAACTCCTGAACTCAAGTGATTCTCCTGCCTCAGCCTCCCAAAGTGCTGGGATTACAGGCATGAGCCATTATGCTTGGGCACTGACGGTTGATTTTTTGAGCATAATTACCTACTTACGTTTATTCATCACCCTTCAAAAAATGACTTAAAAACTTCAGACTATTAAAAATAGTATTTAATAGGAGAAAATTTTGATAAAATCATGAATTGCTCAGAATTTGCCTTTTCACACTCTTCCTTCTCCAGATTTTCCTACTAAGTACTACTTTGCCTTCGTGTAAGTTTTAAAGGGGCAGAAGAAAAGAGGGAGAAAGGAAAAAGGATGGAAAGGAGTAAAAGGAAGAAAAAATAAGAGATTAGTAATGTGAAACCCTTAGTACTGTGCCTGGCATTTATTAAGCATTTTATAAAAAGTATTATTGCCACTGCTATTATTATTTTAACATTAAAATATACCCATTTTCTATTGGATTTCTTTAGGACCTGACTTTTAAAGATTTTAAGCAATTTGGATTCTGGAGTCTGGCTCTTCTATGTTCTTTGCTAACTGTGTATACGTGAAAAAATAAATCTTTCTGAGAGTCTGCGTCCTTGTTTATAAAATTGAAATGATGATGCAGATGTCTCATTGGGCTATTTTGAGGCTTGTTGAGACAATATATATAAAGGATCAAGCACATGGAAGGCTCCCAGATACTCATTTTTCCTCATTGCCACCTCTCTTGATGCCGAGACCAGCTTGGTCGTGGAGACCCCAACCCGGTGGTGTTGAAGGAATTAAGAAAAAACACAAAGGTAGAGTGCAAAGTGGGATCAGGAGCTAACAGCATTCCGAACTGAGAGCCTTGAGCAGACTCTGACCCACGTATTTATTGTCTCTGAACAATAATAATAATAACAAGCAGGTGTTCTGTGTTTTCTCATGGCGCAAAGATGAACTAGGCAGGCAGCTGGTGCTTATTCACTACTGATTAAAGACAAACTAGAAAGCATTCTTCACGAAGGAGCAATGAGGGTAGGGTCACATACCCCGTTTTTAAAGAACTGATTTAACTAGTGTATGATATGCATACATTGTTTACTATTTTCGAATGTCCTGAGCAGTTTTCGGCTTGGGAGCCAGCTCAGTCTTCCTTGCTATTATTCTCAGTAAACAATATAATCTATTACACACGTTAGGACCTGTCCCCAACACCTTGACATCCCTTTGAAAGCCTGAGACAGCAGACTAGAGCACTGCCTGGTTAAGTGCCTCAATGGTGGATCCCCATTACTGCCCAGAGTGAGTATTGGAGATCTTAGTCCAGCCCTACCACTGTGATGGTGGCAGCTGATTTAGGCAGGTAGAGGGTTTCTTTTTATTTGTATAAATTTAATGGGTACGAGTGCAGTTTTAGAACATGAATATATTGTATATTGTTGAAGTCTGGGCTTTTAGTGTAGCTATCACCTGAATAATATATTTCGTACCTATTAAGTAATTTCTTATCTGTCATCTCCCCCAACCTCCCACCTTTCCAAGTTGCCAGTGTTTATTAGTCCACACTCTGTGTCCATGTGTCCACATTATTTAGCTTCCATTTATAAGTGAAAACGTGCAGTATTTGACTTTGTTTCCAAGTTTTTTCACTTGAGATAATGACTTCCCATTCCATCCATGTTACTGCAAAAGACATGATTTTTTTTATTTTTTATGGATGAGTAGTATTCCATGGCATACCACATTTTTAATCCATTCATCTGTTGATGGATATCTTTGCTGTTAGAAATTAGGCTGTGATAAACATAGAGTGTGGGTATCTTTTTGATATAATGATTTCTTTTCCTTTGGGTATATACCCAGTAGTTGCATTACTGCATCAAATGGTAGTTTAGGTCTCTGAGAGATATCCAAATCGTTTTCCATAGAGGTTGTACTAATTTACATTCCACCAGTAATATATAAGCCTTTTTTTTTTTTCTCTGAATCCTTGGCAACTTATTTTTTGACTTTGTAATTGCCATTCTGACTGGTGTAAGATGGTATCTTATTGTAGTTCTGATAATTAGTGATGATTAGTGAGTTGTGAGCATATTTTCACATGCTTATTGGCCATTGGTATGTCTTCTTTTGAAAACTGTTTATGTCCTTTGCCTGCTTTTTAATGGGGTTGTTTTTGTTGCCTTTGAGTTATTTGAGTTTCTTTTTTTCTTTTCTTTTCTTTTTTTGAGATGGAGTTTTGCTCTCATTACCCAGGCTGGAGTGCAATGGCGTGATCTCGGCTTATTGGAACTTCTGCCTCCTGGGTTCAAGCGATTCTTCTGCCTCAGCCTCCCAAGTTGCTGGGATTACAGGCATGGACCACCACGTCTGGCTACTTTTGTATTTTTAGTAGAGATGGGGTTTCACCTTGTTGGTCAGGGTGGTCTTGAACTCCTGACCTCAGGTGATTTGCCTGCCTCGGCCTCCCAAAGTGCTGGGATTACATGCATGAACCACCGTGCCTGGCTGCATTATTTGAGTTCCTTGTAGATTCTGGGTATTAGTTCCTTGTCAGATCCATAGTTTGCAAATATTTTCTCTTATTCTGCAGATTATCTATTCACTCTGTTACTTCTTATGCTGTGCAGAAGCTTTTCAGTTTTAGTCCTGTTTATCTATTTTTGTTTTTGTTGCATTTGCTTTTGAGGTCTTAGTCATAAATCTTTGCCTAAGCCAAAGTCCAGGACATTTTTTCCTAGGTTTTCTTCTAGTATTTTTAGTTTATGTCTTTAAAATGGATTTAAATCTTTAATCCATTTTGAGTTAATTGTTGTATGTGGCGAGCGACAGGGTTCCAGTTTCATTCTTCTGCATATGGCAATCCAGTTTTCCCAGCACCGTTTATTGAATAGAGTGTTGTATTAGTTAGCGCCCTCTACAGGGATGGAACAAATAGGTTATATTTATATATAAAAGGAAGTTTATTAAGGAGAATGGCCTCATATGATTACAAAGTGAAGTCCATGATAGGCCATCTGCAAACAGGGGAAAGAGAGAAGCTGGTAGCATGGCTCGGTCCAGGTCCCAAAGTCTCAAAACCAGGAAAGCCCGCAGTGCAGCTGTCAGTCTGAGGCCAGAGGCCCACGAAGCCCCCAGGGGGGTGCTGATGCAGGTCTCAGAGTTCAAAAGCCGAAGAACCTAGAGTCTGAGGTCCAAGGGCAGGAGGAGAGGAAGCAAGCGTCCAGGATAGGAAGAGACAGAGAGAGAGAGAGAGAGAGAGAGAGAGAGAGAGAGAGAGGAAGAGAGAGAGAGAGGAAGAGAGGAAGAAAGGGAGAGAGAGAGAGAAAGGAGTGTGAATGTGTGTCAGTGTCATCTTCTCTTGGCTTTGTTTTAGCTATGCTGAGCTGATTGTACCCATCCACACTGAGGGTGGGTCTTTCTCTCCCAGTCCACTGACTTAAATGTCCATTTCCCCTGATAACACCCTCACAGACACACCGAGAAATAATACTTTACCAGTCATCTAGGCATCACTCAGTCCAGTCAAATTGACAACTAATATTAATTATAACAAGCCCACCCCTTGTCAACTTGGCACCTTTACACATCTCCTTACATCATACTTCATCTCCAAATAAAGACAATAACAAGGTGATGATTCTGCCTAACATAATACAACTATCTTTTGTACAACTGAATAGACACTAATCTTAAATACTATTACATAAAACT
The DNA here is from genome assembly GCF_001604975.1 of Cebus imitator. Taxonomy (NCBI): domain Eukaryota; kingdom Metazoa; phylum Chordata; class Mammalia; order Primates; family Cebidae; genus Cebus; species Cebus imitator. The sequence goes on along the minus strand of NW_016107734.1, from coordinate 220,399 downwards.
AACAACCCTTAAATGCGAATATAAAGTCAGTAAATCTTATGTTACATGATAAAGGAATAAGAAAGGAAATAAAACAGTTATTTGCTTAATACAGGTGTGTATATATGCACAAACACATTTTTAACAAAACAAGGAGGAAATGCTCATGATAATTATAGTGCTTGGTTCAGTAACTGGTCATATGGTCATAGCTACTATTGATAATTACCTTCTTCTATCCATTCTATATTCCCTTTACCTTCAGCAAGCCTCTCAGCTGGTCCTGGCTTTTAGTAGTGGAGTAACTCAAAACTTTAGTCCTGAGGGGTCTGAGCTGTTTGTAGTTATGCCTAAATTGGGTTGTTGTAGTTTCCAAGTTGACCTTAATTACAAGGTTCAGTAATAGTAAAAGATGCCCTAAGGGATCCCCTGTGTCACAGATGTACTCTTCCTTACCTCCATTGTGAAGTAGTAGTCTGATTTTACCTTGATAGCCTAGGTCAGTCATTCCACACAACACTGTTAACTCTCTTCTTAGCTTGTTGACACAGAGGCAGGTGGAGCCCAAAATGGCTAGGTAGCAGTCTTAACTTCCAGTTCAGTTGTCCTTTCTTTAATGTATGATTTTGTCAACTTTGTCAAAGATCAGTTGGCTGTAGGTATGTGGCTTTATTTCTGGGTTCGCCATTCTGCTCTATTGATCTGTGTGTCTGTATTTATGATAGGACTGTGCTGTTTTGGTTACTACAGCCTTGTAATTTAATTTGAAGTCAGGTAATGTGATACCTCCAGCTTTGTTGTTTTTGCTTAGGATTGGCTTGGCTATTTGGGCTTTTTTTTGGTTCCTTATGAATTTTAAAAATAGCTTTTTCTAGTTCTGTGAAGAGTGTCATTGGTAGTTTGGTAGGAATAGCATTGAATCTGTAAATTGCTTTGGGCAGAATGGCCATTTGAACACTATTGATTCTTCCTATCCATGAGCATGGATTGCTTTTCCATTTGTTTGTGTCATCTTTGATTTCTTTGAGCAGTATTTTGTAATCCTCATTGTAGAGATCTTTTACCCTCTTGGTTAGCCGTATTCCTAGGAATTTTATTTTTTTTGTGGTGGTTGTAAATGGGATTGCCTTCCTGATTTGGCTCTTGGCTTGACTGTTTTTGGCTTATAGGGATGCTAGTGATTTTTGTACATTGATTTTGTACGCTGATACTTTACTGAAGTTGTTTATCAGCTGAAGGAGCTTTGGGCTGAGACTGTGGGGTTTTCTTGATATAGAATCATGTCGCCAGCAAACAGGGGTAGTTTCATTTCTCTCTTCATATTTGAATGCTCTGTATTTCTTTCTCTTGCCCAATTGCTGTGGCCAGGACTTCCAACATTATGTAGAACAGGAGTGGTGAGATAAAACATCTTTGTCTTGTGCATGTTTTCAAGGGGAATGCTACCAGCTTTTAGAATGGCCATAATTTATTTATTTTCTTGTTTAAAAATAGAGATGGGAATCTTGCTATGTTGACCAGGGTAGTCTAGAACACCTGGCCTCAAGTGATTCTCCCATCTTGACCTCCCAAAGTGCTAGGATTATAGGTGTGAGCCACAGTGACTGGCAAGAAACATCCTAATTTAGATAGGGTGGTCAGGGAAGACATTGCTATGGAGATGACTTTCAAGATGAGATCTGGAAGCTAAGAAGCATCTAGCTTTGCTGGAGCCCTGAAGCACAAATGCTTTGAGTTAAGAGAAGTTCTGTGTTCTCTGTACTGACAGGGAGGTCCAGGTTGCAGTATGGTGCTTGAGGGGCAGGGTGGTAGGAGATGAGATTGAACAGGTAGTCGGGGGCAGACCATGTAGAGCCTTTAAGAGCAGTAGGAAGCCATTTGTTGGGTTTAATTAGGGGAGTGCCATGATCTTATTTGCATTTTTAAAAGGCAACTCTGGAAGCTGAGAGAACACATTGCAGGGGACCAGAAGTGGAAATGGGGTATATAGATATGGGCTACTCTAGTGTCCAAGTGAAGTGTGGTAGTACCTTGGACTTTGGTAGTAGCAGTGAAGATAGAAAGAGGCAGAGGTATAGGATATAAATTTTGGAGAGAGCATTGACAGGAATTAATAATGAAAAGTGGTGTAAGGGAAAAAAAAAGGGGCAAAATTGATGACCTCAAGTTTTCTGTTTTTAGTAACTGTTGAAAGAGGAGCAGACTAAAGAATGAGATGGATGAAATCAAGAGTTGTACCTAGGATATGTTCAGTTTGAGATAACTCTAATAGACGCAAGGAGAAATATCAAGTAGGCAGTTGGATATTTAAATCTAGAGCTCAGAGAAGTCAGGGCTGAAGATAAACATTAGGAATTATCGGCATTTAAGTGATATTTAAAGCCATGGAATAGGATGATATCACTATTAATCATGTATAGTTTAAGCAAGAGAATAGAGTCTGGTACTGAACCCTATGGAACTGCAGTATTTAGAAACCTGAACAGAAGAGCCAGCAGAGGAGACTAAGAAGGAGTTGCCAGTACAATAGGAGTAAAACCAGATGAGTGTAGTATCATGTAAGCTAAGAGAGAAGACTGTTTCAATAAAGGGTGACAGTCATCTGTGTCAAAGGCAAGTGATTGGTTGAGTAAAATGATTTCAGAGAAGTGGCCATTGTATTTGGCAGTATGGAGGTATTGTTGGCTTTGGTAAGTGGTTTCAGTGGAATGGTGCTGCCAGACATCATATTCACATGAATGGAAGAGTGAAGTGGGAGGGGACTTGAGGAAGAGGGGCTAATCAAGTTGAGGAGGTAGCATTTTTAGAGAAGTATACTTGGGAAGGGAAGCAGAGAAATGGGATGATAATCAAAATTTCCCTCAGTATAGTACCAGGTGCATTCCAAACCTGTGAAAAGGAGGCATCAAAGGGCACATTTCCTAAAGCTGAACTTCAAGTTAAGAGTCAACTACATAGTATAGGACTTGAATTTCATTTTTAGCCTTGTTGTTAGAACATGACAAACAATTTTCTGCTAAAATCTTTTCTGTTCAAATTATTAAGACTTTATCAACTAAGGAGATACAATACTGATTTGTTGCAAGCCTACCTGGATGTTCAGTTCCTTTGTTACACATTTTCTGTCTGCTTGTTCTATCAGTCATTAAAAGATGTATATACATTTCCCAAATAATTGTGGATTTGTCTGTTTTCCCCTTTTAGTTTTATCAGTCTTTGCATTATATATTTTGATGTTATGTTAATGGTTTGTATTAACCAGCTTTTGCTGTATAACAAAAGAAATCTCTGTGGCATATACTACAAATAAGCATTTTTTTTTTAAATACTTTTGGGTCTGGGGTTGACTGAGGACTTCTTCAGGTGGCAGGTACAGTTTAGTTCTGATTCATGTTTCTTTGTTTCGCAGCACCTGCTAACGGGACTAGACTATCAGGGACATTCTCTTCTTATGGTGTATGAATGAGTACAAGATTCAATTCAAACTGTGCAAACACATGTAAGGCCTTTGATCATGTCATGCTCACTGACAATTTATTGGCCAAATCAACTAACATGGCCAAGGCCAACATTTAAGAAGGTGGGGGAGAATGCCTGCAGTAAGATGTGGAAGGAAATGTATATTTGCTTAATGACTTAATTTATCATATGGATATATACAGATTTAGAATTGTGATATCCTTTTGCTGGGTTAACTTTTAGAATTATTCTGAAATAATTACTATTATCACTGTGACTATTATTCTTATTACTATTTTTAATTATTTCTATTAAATTATTGCTCTATGAAATGTCTGTCTAGTAATGCTGCTTTTGTCAAAGTTTAATACTGATGTAGCTATGCCAGCTTTCTTTTGGTTTGTGTTTACATATTACATCTTTTGCTGTTTTTTCACTTTTGATCTCTCTGTGTCTATATATTTAAAGTATATCTCTTATAAGTCACATGTTGGGTTTCATTTTACTTTTTGTTCAATAAGAACTTTGTTGAGATATAATTCATATACCATAAAGCCTACCCTTAGAAAGTATATACTTCAGTGATTTTTAAAAATGTATTCATGGAGTTTTGCATGTATCACCACTAATTCTAGAACACTGTTATTCCAAAAAGAAACCCTATACCCATTAGTGATCACTCTCCATTGTCCCTCTCTCCCGACTTTACCCTCCAGCCTGTAACAACTACTAACCTCCTCTTGGTCTCTATGGATTTGCCTATTCTGGACATTTCATGTAAATGTAATCATACAATAGCTGGGCTTTTGTGACTGGTTTCTTTTACTTAGATAAAAGGAAGATACCTACTTTTTTTTTTTTTCCCCAGGTTCATCCATATGGTAGTGTGTATTAGTACTTCATACCTTTTTTAGTATTTTATTCTTACTGTGCTTTAGTTCATTATTTTCCATTGACCTGTTTTCTAGTTCATCAGTAATCTGTTATTAAACCCGTCTTTTGAGTTCAAATTTCAGTAGTTGTTTTTCAGTTCTATTATTTAAAATTATGTTTTAATATATTTTAATCATCTACTGCAATTTTCAGTCTTTCAATATTTTCTGTTTCTCAGTTTTCTTAAATATATTAATCATGGTACTATAAAAATTCTTGTTTACTAACTCTGCTTTCTTAGTTACCTGTGATTCTCTTGTTTGTTTGTTTTTTCTCATAGTTGTCTATCATATTATTCCCTTTCTTGGCATATCTTACAGAAAGATAGACATTGTGTATAAAAGCTCTGGAGTCTACAGATAATGTTATCTTCTAGAGAAGTCCACTGTTTCCTTCTACTAGGCAGTCTTGGGTGGATCACTTTAATCCAATCAGAGCATTGAGCTAAGGGCTAGCTTGTGGAGCTTTTGACAGCGAGTTCTGGGTGTTCACCAGGGCTCTAGCCCTAATGGGTTCTGAATTCCATTTTCCATCTCTTCAGCATTCTGAGACTGCTGAAAATGTATTGCTTTTCAAAGATTTCCTGCTCAGCCTCGTATCCTGCACAATTTGGTGGATATCTTGAGGGAAAACCTGGCTACGTGTTAGGCTTTGTTCTTTACCTCTCTCTCTTCTCTGAGATCTTGGCCCCTCAAGTTTCTGATTTTGTCTTAATATCCCCAAGAGACAACTAAAGCTCTGCTTGTTTTATGTTTTCCAGAAGCAATCTTATGACTGATGGAAAGCCTAGATGGATTCTCAGCCTCTTGACCTTTTCCCAGAATTAGCAATTCCCCAAGAGAAAGAGGGGCAGGAGAATATCTGCCCAGCTCTTTTGTTTTCTCCTCTCTGGAATCTTGGCTTTGCTAATCCAGCTGCTTAATTAGCACTCTAACACCTTTACATAGATAGGCTTTTTTTTCTTTTTCCATGTGAGAGATAGGGTCTCCCTCTGTCACCCAGACTGAAGTGCAGAGGCTTGGTCACAGCTCACCATAACCACAAACTCCTGGGCTTAAGTGATTCTCTCGCTCTAGTCTTCTAGTAGCTGGGACTACAGGTGCACACTACAATGTCCAGCTAATTAAAAAAATACTTATATATTTTTGATAGAGATAGGATATTGCTATGTTGTGCAGGTTGGTCCTGAACTCCTGGCCTCAAAGCATCCTCTCACCTCGGCCCCCCAAATCCCTGGAATATAGGCATGAGCCACTGCCCCTGGCCTTCAACAGAGTTTTAAAATTTATATTATATGGATTTTTGGAGGAATTTGTTTTGTTTGAGATAGGGTCCTGCTGTGTCACCCAGGATGGAGTGTAGTGGCATGTCTCGGCTCACTGCAACCTCCACCTCCCAGGTCTATGTGATTTTCCTGCCCCAGCCTCCCAAGTAGCTGGGACTACAGGCATGTGCCACCACACCTGGCTAATTTTTGTTTTTAGTAGAGTTGGGGTTTTACCATGTTGGCCAGGGTGGTCTCGAGCTCCCCTCCTCAAGTGATTTGCTGCCTTGACCTCCCAAAGTACTGGGATTACAAGTGTGTGCTACCACGCCAAGCCCTGTTTTGTTTTTCAGATGTGGTCTTGTTATATTGCCCACGCTGGAGTGCAGTGGCGCAATCATATCTCACTTCAACCTTGAACTCCTGAGCTTAAGCAGTCCTCTCACTTTAGCCTCCTGAGTAGCAGGGACCACAGGCACATGTCACCACGCCCGGCTGATTTATTTCTTTATTTGCTCATTGATTTTTTGTAGAGACAAGGTCTCACAATGGTACCCAGGTTGTGGAGGACAGTTTTGATAGGAGAGTTGGTCTGCCACAAATGATTCTTTTCTACCTGAAATCAGTAGTTTGACCTAACTGATGATCTTGCTGCTTTTGCCTTTGAGCGAGTTGAGTGTTGGTCAGAGGAACTCACTAGATTTTATAGCTTATTCATAAATGTGCAGTTGATCTCCAGTTATTCACAGTAAAAGATGACAGTTCTGGAGATTCATAAGACATGTATATGAGATACTAGCTTATTAAAGGCTTTTATAGAATTACAAAACACGTTCACAGATGTTAATTCATTTGGTCCTTTCAATTTTGTAAGGATAAGCATTATTATCTTCAATTAAGAGTTGAGTTTGGAAAGACTATTGCCTTCTGTCTTTTATTTGCTGCTTTTGGGTAAAGTCAGGACTCAAACCTAGAATGTATGAGACCAAATCTAGTATTTTTTCCCATCTGCATCCACTTGGGACTACAGAAACTAGTTCTTGTATAAGTCAATTTGTTTTACTGCATAACAGGGCACTATGAAGTATTAGAACTGTAAAATAGTATATTATTTACAGATATACTCAGAGGAGTCTCTTTCTGTCTTTGTTCTAGGTAGAATGTAAAGCTCACAAATTATTTTGTGTTTTGCTTTAACTGTCAACACTTGAATATGTTAAATTTTACTTCTATTATTCAGCAAAAGAGAAGAGGGCTTGCTGCCCGATGCACTAGAAACCAATGCTATGACAACAATATTTGAGAAAAGAAAAGCTTTATATTGCAAGTTGACTAACAAGGAGATAGGAGTCCAGCTCAAATGTGTTTCCTTATGCTGACTTTTTATAAGAAAGGGTTGAGAGGTAGATGCTGAGATTAGCAGGTTATTGGTGAAAGGAAAGGAGAAGTCTGGTAAAGTCCTCAGGCATGCATAGTTATCTCCTCATGCCTCCTCATAGGTCCCGTGTGCAAATTGGGGGAGAGTTAGTATGAAACATCTGGTAGAAATGAATGCTGTGATGTCACCAGGCTCTTTCTGTGCAAACTCCAGTTGGCTATATTGGTTTCAACTGATATCAGCCAGTTTTATCTTATAAGTAGAAAGAGTTTCAACATTTCAGCAAGTTGTTTCTTTTTTTATCTGCCATCCTACAAACCTAAGAGTTTGTTAGTCATTTGTGTCCTTAACTCTTTGGGAGCATAGTTTCATGTCTTCTTTGTTTTTCTTCATCCTCTAGTTCAGCAAAACGACCAGAGCAAAATTGAAATGCCAGAAGAGAAATAAGACCTTTGAATTATCCATAGATAAAATAGGTATGTTCTTCTATTCCTAATGGACCCAGGTTACTGTGAGGGTTCCTGGATCTGATTGTTAAAGATTTTCAGTCATCTTTGTTACCTTCCACTTAGTCCATTATCAATCACTTGCTTCCTGCTGCACTTCTCTCTGCTCTCTATCATTGACTATTTCTGATCTGCTATTGCTTAGAAAACTAGATAACTAAGGTTGTCAAAATTGTCTTAAAAATAAGGATACCATCTTAGGATTTTAGAAAGTGGCTAGAAATTGAGGTCTAGAGAAATTAAGTGACTTGCCCAGTGCACATACATAGCCTGTCAACGCAGATGACAAGAAAAACAGAATCTTTTCTTCTGTACTGTAGTCTTTAATTTTTTTCATCATTTAAAATTGTTAGTCCCTGAATCACAGCCTAGGAGACTCTAATGAATAAAGCATGTTAGTCATGAAGACCTTTTTACTATCTTCCTAATTGATAGATGAATTCTATCATCTTTTTACTACCTTCCTAATTGACAGATGAATTCTGCCAAACGTTACTTCCACATAAGCTTGTTTGTGTGTTTACACTTATTTAATCTTATATACTATTTTTTTTGTATGTGTTTATACTTATTTAGCCTTATATACAAATTCTTTTTAAAAAAAATAGAGACAGGATCTTAATCTGTCACATAGGTTATAGTGTAGTGGTGAATCATAGTTCATTGTAACCTCTGAGTGATTCTCCTGCCTCAGCTTCCTCAGTACCTGGGACTACAGGTGCATGACATCATGCCTGGCTAATTTTTCTGTTTTTTATAGAAATGGGGCCCTGCCATGTCGCCCAGGCTGGTCTTGAACTTTTGCCCTCGAGCAGTCCTTGTGTCTGGGCCTCCCAGAACTCTGGGATTACAGATGTGAGCCACCATGCCCGGCCTTTGTATACTCATTTTCAAAAATTTAAGTCCATCATCTGTGATTTGAAAATGGGTATTTGTTAATATAAACAAACCAGATAACATCACAGTTCACCAAACCCCATGCAGCTAAACACTAAAGCAGTTTTCATGAATCTGAAATTTCCATGCAGAGAAAGCCAATGATAGGAACATTTTAAGATTTCTGCTAAGAATTGCTAAGCATAACATATTGAGTATTTATAGTAGAATATGTGCTTAGTAAACATTTGAAAAACCCTCTCTAAAAACTGCAGAAAAAAGATGCATACCTGTAATCCTAGCTGCTTGGGTTAAGGTAGGAGAATCGTTTGAGTCTAGCTTGGGCAAATAGTGGGACCTTGAATCTTAAAAAAAAAATACAATAAGTAAAATAAAAAAAATTTAAATGTTTAAAAAATGAAGACTTCAGAAAAGAGAAAAATTGCTTAATAATCACTTAAAAATCACTTTGAATACATTTGCATTTAATATATTATGAAGCACTGAAGGAAAGAGTTGAAAGTATTTTCACCCTACAGCCCTAATTAGAATAGTCAGAATGTTGCCTTAATAAGTATTTAGTAAATATATTGAAGAAATTAAATGACTTTATAAAGTTTTTTCAGATGGGATGAATCGTAGGACCTTTTTTTTTTTTTGAAACGGAGTCTCACTCTAGTACAGTGGCACAATCTCAGCTCACTGCAACCTCCGCCTCGTGGGTTAAACAGTTCTTCCACCTCAGCCTCCCAAGTAGCTGGGACTGCAGGCGTGTGCCACCACGCCTGGCTAAATTTTGTATTTTTAGTAGAGACAGGGTTTCACCATGTTGGCCAGGATGGTCTCAATCTCTTGACCTCGTGATCCACCCACCTTGGCCTCCCAAAGTGCTGGGATTACAGACACGAGCCACTGTGTCCGGCCGAATTATAGAACTCTATTGGGAACAGAAATTCTTGAAGTCTGATGGCTGAGACATTCTGTAGCTTAAAAGTTTTCTTACCATGAAAATAGGCTTGCCATTGGCTTGTGTACTGAACTAATCAAAAGTTGATTGGCCATAATTATGTCTTCCTAGAATCCACCTAGAGTTTTCTGTCTGCATTCCATTTTTTGGGGGGGCGAAGGGGAGTACTTGATTATCTTTTGCAAAGATTTTTCTTTTTCTCTTTAGATTCCTAATTAAGCTGGGTATGCCAAGTCTTTAATGATGCTCTGTGTAGCCTATAGTTGGGCAAAAGCTGATTGGAAGATACTCTTCAGTAACTTGATTATTTTAGTATTTAGGATAAAATTTTTAATTCGCTAAAAATTAAATTTTGTTAATTTTTACCTTTGAAAAGACAGTTTTATCTCTAGCTCTAACTTGAGCTTTATACCTTTATTGTAAGTCTTTTTCAATTTGATCAGTTTGATATAGAGGAAAGCTGGTGGGGTTTTAAAGTCAGAAACACTTGGTTTGAAAACCTAGCTCTGCGATTTACTAACTGTGCAATCCCGTGGGTAATAGATTATTGACTCTGAGTCTAAGTTCCTCTAGTATAACAGGAGTTATAGTAAGTATTATTTACTCACTGCAGAGTAGTAAGTTGTAGTATCATTTATTTATTTATTACTTACTTTTAACTGGCAAATGAAAATGTTATGTATTTATGGTATACAACATAGTGTTGTGACATATGTATATTAATACACTGTGAAGTAGCTAAATCAACCTGATTAACCTATCTGTTACTTCATATGCTGCTTATTTTTTGAGGTGATGAGTATTCTTAATAACACCTAAAAACCATTATATTATCCTGGAGCATGACACCTATTTTACAATTGAATTGATTTTTCAGAATTATTCTTGTATTTTACATTTTTAGATAGATTTTGTTTTTGAAATACTTAAATTATTCTTAAGAAGCATCATAATATCTGTAGATAATCTCATGCTTCAGAAAATTCATGGCATTATCATATTATTTTACTATTTATGTTAAAACATGGATAACAAAATCATTCCTTTTCCAAATCACATGAATTCACTGAATTTTTTTTTTTTTTGTGACGAGTTTTACTCTTGTCACCCAGGCTGGAGTGCAATGGTATGATCTCGGTTCACTGCAACCTCCACTTCCTGGGTTTGAGTGATTCTCCTGCCTCAGCCTCCTGAGTAGTTGGTATTACAGGCACACACCACCACACCTGGCTAATTTTTGTATTTTTTAGTAAGACAGGGTTTCACCATGTTGCCCAGTCTGGTCTCAAACTCCTGACCTCAGATGATCTGCCCACCTCAGCCTCCCAAAGTACTGGTATTACAGGCGTGAGCTACCACGCCTGGCCGAATTCACTGAAATTTTTTGAAAATTTTATATATTTATGGTACTTAACATAATGTTTTGTAAATGGCAATTGTTACTATCCATTTTTATAAAAAGATGCGTTGTTTGTTATGTGATACTTGACTTATTTTGTAATTTATAAAATTTCAGACCCCACTGCATATACCATGTATAGTGGCTAGCTGATATCACACCGTCATGCAAGAAGGGCTAAATGAAGAGATGCTGAGGCTCTTCAAAGTGACTGCTCTACTCTGTTGCATTGCCCAAAGATTAGATTTCTTGACATTTACCTTAAAACTCTGAACAGTTTGTGCTCGAGAGCTCTGCTATTTGCTAAACTACTTTAGTAAACAGCATGCTGTGAAGCAAGACCCCACCAGAGCTTGTTCTGCAATGTCTTTTAATTTTGGTTTTCCTATATGCCCACATGTGGTTTTATATTATAGACCAATGGAAAAAAAATAATTTGATGTGAGTAATGTTGCTTTTTCCTCCGATTTTTCACTGGTTTAAAAAATAACTAAGGAGAGCTTTTAAACCTCTTTGAAAATAATTATGAAGGTTTTTATCTATTTGGAAAGATCATAGAATCCACTATATAGTAATCTTCAAATATTTTAAATTGAATGTTTAACCTTAAATTAGAAAAAACAGAACATGATTGAAAGCTTTTCTTTAAGAGAAAAATTGCTTTTTAATTTCATAATCATTAATTTAAAATATTAGTTACATGAATTATTTACAACTTGCATAGTAATTTTCATACATCTTCATAATAAAAATTCAGTCTGTAATGTCTTCTATAAAAAGAAGTAAACAGCACCTGCCAGAGTACTGTAGCAATAAGAGCCATCGAGTGTGTATTCAATTCACTATTCAAAACAACAGTGAAAGAGTTAATAAAAGCTGAAAACATTACAGGATTACAAAGATTTTTATTTATTAGGGGATAGGGAGGGCATGGTATTATGGGATGAAACATTAATAACCTCTCTATTCTGCAAGACTGACCTATTACTTTGGAACTACTCTCTTAGCCCCACAGAGACTGTGAAACAGTGTTTTGGTGGTCTATAGGCGAGGTTCAGCTTGGCAAATGTAGTGGTAAGTGATGTCATTGAATGTGTACCATATGTATTGAGAGTCAGTGAATGCTATTCTCACTGCTGTGCACAGTCACATGTAAGTGTTGGAATGGAAAAATCATTTTTATGAAAATATAGAGAAGTAAAACAAGAATGTTCTGTCCTGAGCCTGATCAGATCACCAGTAGCTGCCAAGAATGAACACTCCGTGTAAGGTTTTCTCTTCTTAATTCTCCAGCTTCCGGCCTTTTGTTGGCTCTCAAAAGTACTCTATTCAGAAGGCCTTATTCAGCATGTTCTTTCTTGATATGATATGAACACCAAATGAAAGTTCCATTTTCTCCATTAAAGTAAAGCTGGAAGAATATTTTAGTGTGCATGGTTTGCAGCAGATGGAAATGATTAATTGATTTAGCTAACTTGCCAAATTGTTCTTTTTCCCAGTAGAGTTGGGTTTTATCAGAGAGATTCGTACTGCTAATCATTGTAACTTTTACTAATATATCAGAAAGAGTATAATTGTTGTGTTTTAATTATTCTCATTACTATTAAAGACATTATGCTCTAATGCTACACTAATGGATATGTCAAATAAATAAAGCAGTTGATTCCTATTAGAAATTTATGACCTATAAGAGTAGAAGAATACATGGAGATATAAAAATGTGAAATAGCCAGTTATTTTACCCTTAAATTTTTATTAGTAAATCAATGTCCTTAGTAAAAGTCAAATGTCATTTTCTTAAGCTTGAATATATGCTATCTTAAATCTTAATCTTGTATTTTGTACAAAGACTGCCTAACAGTATGATTTTAAAGTAATATTTAAAAAAATAAAAGCAATATTTGCCCTTTATAATGGGACAATATAAATATAAATAATAAAATATATTGTTATAGCAATTCTGTTAATATTTTGACATCTTTCATTTTAGATTTCTAATATCCATATACACATATATACATATAAGAAATATATATGTCTGTATAGATATATGTATATTTTTATTTTTACAAAATTTGGAAACACCAACACTTTCTCAACTAGTTTTACTTAGGAATTCTTTTTATGAAAATGTTTTTAGAAATCTCCTTTTTAATGGGGAATGAAGTTTTAAATTAAACTTTTTAAAATTTAGAGACAGGGTCGTCTTATATTCCCCAGGCTGGAGTGCAGTGGTGCCATCATAGCTTATGGAGCCTCAAATTCCTGGGCTCAAGTGATTCTTCTGTCTCAGCCTCCCAAGTGCTGGTATTATTGCTGGTGTGAGCCATTGAGCCTGGCCCTAAGGAATGAGTTTTTACTTTATAAAGGAAATGCTGCTTTTTAGATTAGAAAAAGTCAATATACCCCTTACATTTCAGCTCCTAAAATTTTAACCAAGGATGCAGTGGGTTAGAACTAAATAGTGAGGTAGCTGAAGCTATCACTGTGACACATTAACTTTATCATTGGCTGTTTACATTTTGTATTTGGGCATGACTCCTATTGGTATAAAGCAAGAGCCAATAACTTCCGGACTGTGCTTTAAAATTCAAAGCATGGGCTGGTTAATAAGCACTACTTACAGCACGAGTATTAAAGAAAAAATGTCCAGACCGGGTGTGGTGGCTCATGCTTCTGTAATCCAAGCGCTTTGGAAGGCTGAGGCGAGAGGATCGCATGATCCAGGAATTTTTGAGTTTACAGTGAACTATGGCTGCACCAGTGTACTCCAACCTGAGCAACAGAGCAAGATTGTCTCGAAAAAAAAAAATCCAGGTTAAAATATTCAAAAGAGAACTTTTTTTTTCTTCCTTCAACTTTTAAGTTCAGGGGTACATATGCAGGATGTGCAGGTTTGTTACATAGGTATACATGTGCCATGGTGGTTTGCTGCACAGATCACCCCATCACCTATGTATTAAGCCTAGGTGATTAAGCCCAGCATTCATTAGCTTTTCTTCCTGATGCTCTCCCCCAACCTTGACAGGCCCCAGTGTGTGTTGTTCCCTACGATATGTCCATGTATTCTCATAGTTCAGCTTCCACTTACAAGTAAGACATTCAGTATTTGGTTTTCTGTCCCTGTGTTAGTTTGTTGAGGATAATGGTTTCCAACTCCATCTGTGTCCTGCAAAGGACATGATTTTGTTCCTTTTTCTGGCTGCATAGTATTCCATGGTGTACATGTACCACATTTTCTTTATCCAGTCTATCATTGATGGGCATATAGGTTGATTCCTTGTCTTTGCTATTGTGAGTAGTGCTGCAGTGAACATATGCATGTATGTATCTTTATAATAGAATGATTTATATTCCTTTGGGTATATACCCAGTAATGAGATTGCTGAGTCAAATGGTACTTCTACCTCTAGGCCTTTGAGGAATTGCCACACTGTCTTCCACAATGGTTGAACTAATTTACACTCCACCAACAATGTAAAAGTGTTCCGTTTTCTCTGTTGTTTTTTGCTTTTTTAATAATAGCTATTCTGACTGGTGTGAGATGGTATCTCATTGTGGTTATGATTTTCATGTCTCTAATGATCAGTGATGTTCAGCTTTTTTTTCATATGTTTGTTGGCCTCATATCTGTCTTCCTTTCAGAAGTGCCTGTTCATGTCCTTTGCCACTTTTTAAAATGCTGTTGTTTTTTTCTTTTAAGTTCCTTGTAGACTCTGGAAACTTTGTCAGGTGGATGATTGCAAAAATTTTCTTCCATTCTGTAGGTTTTCTGTTCACTCTGATGATAGTTTCTTCTGCTATGCAGAAGCTTTTTAGTTTAATTACTTAGCTAATTAATTAAACTTGCAATTGCTTTTGGTGTTTTTGTCATAAAATCTGCCGATACCTATATATTGAATCATAGTATTGCTCAGATTTTCTTCTAGGGTTTTTATAGTTTTGGATTTTTTTTTTCTTTTTTTTCCAGAGAGAGAGTCTTGCTCTGTCACCCAGGCTAGAGTGCAGTGGTGTGATCTCAGCTTGCTGCAACCTCTGTCTCCTGGGTTCAAGCAATTCTCCTGCCTCAGCCTCCCAAGTAGCTAGGGTTACAGGTGTGCACCACCCACACCCAGCTAATTTTTGTATTTTTAGTAGAGATGGGGTTTCACCATGTTGGCCAGGCTGGCCTTGAACTCCGTGCTTCAGGTGATCCACTCATTTTGCCTCCCAAAGTGCTGGAATTACAGGCGTGAGCCACTGCGCCTGGCAAATATAGTTTTGTGTTTTACATTTAAGTCTTGAATCCATGTTGAGATGATTTTTGTATATGTTGTAAGGAAGGGGTCCAGTTTTAATTTTCTGCATATGGCTAGCCAGTTCTCCCAACACCATTTATTTAATAGGGAGTCCTTTCCTCATTGCTTGTTTTTGTCAGATTTGTCGAAGATCAGATGGTTGTTGATGTGCAGGCTTATTTATGAGTTTTGTATTTTGTTCCATTGGTCTATGTGTCCGTTTTTATACCAGTACCATGCTGTTTTTGTTACTGTAGCCTTATAGTATATTTGAAGTTGGGTAGCATGATACCTTCAGCTTTGCTTTTTTTTAGGATAGTCTTGGCTATTTGGGCTCTTCGGGCTCTTTCTTTGGTTCCATATGAATTTTAAAATAGTTTTTCCTAATTCTGTGAAGAATGTCAGTGGCAGTTTGATAGAAATAACATTGAATCTATAAATTACTTTGGGCAGCATGGCCATTTTCATGAGTTTTGAGTCTTCCTGTGCATGAGCATGAAATGTTTTTCCATTTGTTTATGTCCTCTGTGATTTCTTTGAGGAGTGGTTTGTAGCTCTTTCTGAAGAGGTCCTTCGCCTCTCTTCTTAGCTGTATTCCTAGGTATTTTATTTTATTTTATTTTTTTTAGCAGTTTTGAATGGCAGTTCCTTCGTGATTTGGCTCTCTGCTTGCCTATTGCTCATGTATAGGAATGCTAGTGATTTTTGCACATTGATTTTGTATCATGAGACTTTGCTGAAGTTGCTTATCAGCGCAAGAAGCTTTTGGGCTGAGATGTTGGGGTTTTCTAGATATAGGATCATGTCATCTGCAAACAAAGATAATTTAACCTCTTGTCTTCTTATTTGAATATGCTTTATTTCTTTCTCTTACCTGATTGCCCTGGCCAGAACTTCCCATACTATGTTGAATAGGAATGGTGAGAGAGGGAGGGCATCCTTGTCTTGTGCTGGTTTTCCAGGGGAATGCTTCCAGCCATTGCCCATTCAGTATAATATTGGCTGTGGGTTTGTCATAGATGGCTGTTACTAATTTGAGGTATGTTCCTTCATTACCTAGTTTATTGACAGTTTTTAACATGAAGGGTGAGAGTTCTTAACATGAAGGGATATTGAATTTTATCAAAGGCTTTTTCTACATCTATTGAGATAATCATGTGAGTTTTGTCTTCAGTTGTGTTTATGTGATGAATCACATTTATTGATTTGCATATTTGAACCAACCTTGCATCCCAGGGATGAAGCCAGCTCGATAGTGGTGGATAAGCTTTTTGATGTGCTACTGGATTCGGTTTGCCAATATTTTATTGAGGATTTTTGCATTGATGTTCATTAAGGATATTGGCTTGAAGTTTCCTTTTTTTGTGGTATCTCTGCCAGGTTTTGGTATCATGATGATGCTGGCCTCATAGAATGAGTTAGGGAAGAGTCCCTCCTGTTTAATTTTTTTTAATAGTTTCAGTGGAAATGGCACCAGGTCTTCTTTTACCTCTGGTAGAATTCAGCTGTGGATCCATCTGGTCATGGGCTTTTTTTTTTTTTTTTTTTTTGGTTGGTAGGCTATTTATTACTGCCTCAGTTTCAGAACTTGTTATTTGTCTATTCAGGGATCCAATTTCTTCCTGGTTCAGTCTTGAGAGAGTGTATGTGTCCATGAATTTATCAGTTTCTTCCAATAGATTTTCTAGTTTATGTGGATAGAAATGTTTATAGCATTCTCTGATCGTTGTTTGTATTTCTGAGGGGTCAGTGGTGATATCCCTGTTATCATTTTTGATTGTGTTTGATTATTCTCTTTTATTATTAATCTAGCTTTCAGTCATATATTATTTAAAAAAAAAAGCTTCTGAATTCATTGTTTTTTGAAGGACTTTTCGTGTCTCTGTCTTCAGTTCTACTCTGATCTTAGTTATTTCTTGTCCTCTGCTAGCTTTGAGGCTTGTTTGCTCTTGGTTCCCTAGTTGTTTTAGTTGAGATATTAGGTTGTTAACTTGAGATCTTCCAGCTTTTTGATTTGGACATTCAATGCTGTACATTTTCCTCTTAGCACTGCTTTAGCTGCATCCCAGAGATTCTAGTATATTGTCTGTTTGTTCTCAGTAGTTTCAAAGAACTTCTTGATTTTTTCTTTGATTTTGTTAATTATCTAAGAGTCATTCAGGAGCAGATTGTTCAATTTCTGTGTAATTGTATGGTTTTGAGTGAATTTCTTAGTTTTGAGTTCTGATTTGATTGCACGGTGGTCTGAGACACTGTTATGATTTCTCTTCTTTTGCATTTGCTGAAGAGTGTTTTAAATCTAATTATGTGATTAATTTTAGTGTAAGTGCCATGTGGCAATGAGAGAATGTATATTGTTGTTTTGGGGTAGAGAGGTTTTTATTTTTTTATTTTTTGAGACAGAATCTCATCCATTACCCAGGCTAGAGTGCAGTGATGCAATCTCAGCTCACTGCAACCCCTGTCTCCTGGGTTCAAGTGATTCTTCTGCTTCAGCCTCCCTAGTAGCTGGGATTATAGGCACATGCCACTGCGTTCAGCTAATTTTTGTATTTTTAGTAGCAATAGGGTTTCGCCATGTTGGCCAGGCTGGTCTTGAACTCCTGGCTTTAAATGATCCACAAACCTGGCCTCCCAAAGTGCTGGGATTATAGGCATGAGTCACTGCACCTTGCCTAGGTAGATAGTTCTATAGCTGTCTCTCAGGTCCACTTGATCCAGAACTGAGTTCAGGTCCTGAATATTTTTGTTAATTTTCTGTCTTGATGATCTGTCTAATATTGTCAGTGGGGTGTTAAAAGTCTCCCACTATTTTTGTGTGGGAGTCTAAAGTCTAAGTGTCTTTGTAAGTCTCTAAGAACTTGCTTTATGAATCTGGGTACTCCTGTATTAGTGTATGTATATATTTAGGATAGTTAGCTCTTCTCGTTGAATTGAACCCTTTACCATTATGTAATGCCCTTCTTTATCTTTTTTGATCTTTGTTGGTTTAAAGTGTGTTTTGTGGGCTAAGTGTGGTGCTCATGCCTGTAATCTAGCACCTTGGAGGCTGAGGTGGGTGGATCACCTGAGGTCAGGCGTTTAAGACCATCCTGGCCAACATGGTGAAACCCCATCTCTACTAAAAATATAAAAAATTAGCCAGGCATGCCGGGTGCCTGTAAACCTAGCTACTTAGGGAGGCTGAGGCAGGGGAATTTCTTGAAGCTGGGAGGCAGAAGTTTCAGTGAGCTGAAATGCGCCATTGCATTCCATCCTGGGCAAGAAGAAACTCCATCTCAATAAAATGAAATGAAATGGAAGAAAAGAAAGAAAAAAAAGAAAGAAAATACGTACGTGTGTTTTGTCAGAAACTAGGATTGAAAGCCCTGCTTTTTTTCTGTTTCCCTTTTGCTTGGTAAATTTTCCACCATCCCTTTATTTTGAGCTTATGTGTGTCTTTGCATTTGAGATGTGTCTCTTGAAGACAGCATACTGATGGGTGTTGGCTCTTTGTCTAGCTTGCCATCTGTGTCTTTTAATTGGTGCATTTAAGCCATTTATATTTAAGTTTAGTATTGTTATTTGTGAGTTTGATCCTGGCATCATGATGCTAGCTGGTTATTTTGCAGACTTGTTTGTGTGGTTGCTTCATAGTGTCACTGGTCTGTGTACTTCAGTGTGTTTTTGTAGTGGCTGGTGATGGTTTTTCCTTTCCATATTTACTGCTTCCTTTAGGAGCTCTTGCAAGTCCCTGGTGGTGATGAATTCCCTCAGCATTTGCTTGTCTGAAAAGGATCTTATTTCTCCTTCACTTATGAAGTTTAGTTTGGCCAGGTACGACATTTTGGGTTGAAAATTCTTTTCTTTAAGAATGTTGAATATTGGCCCCCACTCTTTACTGGCTGGTACGGTTTATGCTAAGAGGTTCGCTATTAGTCTGATAGGCTGCCCTTTGTGGGTGACCTGGCCTTTCTCTTTGGCTGTCCTTAATATTTTTTCTTTCATTTTGACCTGGGAGAATCTGTTGATTATGTGTCATGGGGTTGGTCTTCTTGTGGAGTATCTTACTGGGTTCTTGCATTTCCTGATTTTGAATGTTGGCCTGTCTTGTTAGGTTAGGAAAATTCTCCTGGATGATATTTTGAAGTATGTTTTCCAACTTTGTTCCATTCTCCCTGTCTTTTTTGGGTACCCCAGTCTGTCGATCTCTTTACATAATACCATATTTCTTGAAGGTTTTGTTCATTCCTTTTCATTCCTTTTTCTCTATTCTTGTCTGCCTGTCTTATTTCAGAAAGATAATCTTCAAGCTCTGAGATTCTTTCCCTGGCTTGGTCTGTTTTACTGTTGTTACTTGTGATGGCATTGTGAAGTTCTCATGTTATGTTTTTCTGTTCCATCAGGTCGGTTACGTTCCTCTCTAAACTGGCTATTCTGGCAACCGGCTCATGTATTTTATGATGATTCTTAGCTTCTTTGTATTGGGTTACAATGTGCTCCTTAGCTCAGCAAAGTTTGTTATTACCCACCTTCTGAAGCCCACTTCTGTCAGTTCAGCCATCTGAGCCTCATCCCAGTTCTGTGCCCTTGCTGGAGAGGTGTTGGGGTCATTTGAGGAGAAGAGGCACTCTGGCTTTTTCAGTTTTCAGTATTTTTGTGTTGATTCTTTCTCATCTTTGTGGGTTTATCTACTTTCAATCTTTGAGGTTACTGACCTTTGAGTGGGGTTTTTGTGGGGTCTGTTTTGTTGATGTTGTTATTTTAACAGACAGACCACTCTTCTGTAGGGCTGCTGCAGTTTGCTGGGGGTCTGCTCTAGGCCCTAGTTGCCTGGGCTTTTCCCATGACTGGTGGTATCACAGTGAAGCCTGCAAAATAGCAAAGATAGCAGTCTGCTCCTTCTTCTGGATGCTCTGTTGCAGGGGATTACTGATCTGTTGTTGGCCTGAACATGCCTATAGGAGGTGCTGGAGATCCCTGTTGAGAGGTCTCACCTAGTCAGGAGGAACAGGATCAGGGAACTGCTTAAAGAAGTAGTTTGGCTACTCTTTTTTTTTTTTGGGTAGAGCAGGTATGCAGCACTGGGGGGAACCGTTTCCTGTCCAGACTGTTTGTGTTCTCCAAAGCTGGTAGGCTGGAACAGCTGAGTCTACTGAACCACTGAGATGGCAGCCACCCCTTCCCCTGGCATCTCTCTCCCAGGGAGAGATCACCACACTGTCTGTAGAACCCTTGCTGGAGTGACTAAAACCCCTGCAGGAAGGTCCTGCTCCTGAGGAGGAATGGATCAGGGTCCCAATTAAAGAAGCAGTCTGGCAACGAACTGACAAGGCAGCTGTGCTGCATTGTGGGGGACTCTTACTCATCCAGACCCTTTGTGTTCTCCAAAGCTGGCAGGCTGGAACAGCTGAGTCTACTGAACCACTGAATGGCAGCCACTCCTCCCCCTGGCGTCTCTCTCCCAGGGAGAGATCACCACACTGTCTGTAGAACCCTTGCTGGAGTGACTAAAACCCCTGCAGGAAGGTCCTGCTCCTGAGGAGGAATGGATCAGGGTCCCAATTAAAGAAGCAGTCTGGCAACGAACTGACAAGGCAGCTGTGCTGCATTGTGGGGGACTCTTACTCATCCAGACCCTTTGTGTTCTCCAAAGCTGGCAGGCTGGAACAGCTGAGTCTACTGAACCACTGAATGGCAGCCACTCCTCCCCCTGGCGTCTCTCTCCCAGGGAGAGATCACTGCACTGTCTGTAGAACCCTTGCTGGAGTGACTAAAACCCCTGCAGGGAGGTCCTGCTCCTGAGGAGGAATGGATCAGGGTCCCGGTTAAAGAAGCAGTCTGGCAACGAACTGACAAGGCAGCTGTGCTGCATTATGGGGAACTCTTACTCATCCAGACCGTTTGTATTCTCCAAAGCTGGCAGGCTCAAACAGCTGAGTCTACTGAACCGCGGAGATGGTCTCCCCACAGGAGTTCTGTCCCGGGGAGTGATTAGAGAGCTCTGTCTTTAGAACCGTGGCTGGAGTGGCTGAAGCCCTCTCAGGGAGGTCCCGCCCAGTGAGGAAGAATGGATTGAGGTCCTGCTTAAGGACGCAGTATGGCCACAATCTGGCAAGGCAGCAGTGCTGCACTGTGGGAGACCCTTCCTTGTCTGGACTGTTGGTATTCTCCAAAGCCAACCGACTGGAACAGCTGAATCAACTGAACCACGGAGACGGTGGCCACCCGTTTTCCCCGGGAACTCAGTTCCAACTCAGGCCGACTCCAGCCTGTTGCCACTGGGTGGTTGGAATTCCAAGCCAGTGAGTCTTAACTTGTGAGGTACTGTGGAAGTAGGGCCTATAGGGTGACACTGCTTGGCTCCCTAGATATAGCCCCATTCCTAGGGGTGTGCAAGGATGGATCTTCTGCCTTGCCAGGGATTCTGGGGCTGGAGTATGTAAAACTCCTGGGTCTCCATGTATGCCTGAGCGGCTGTTCTGCTGATACTTTACATAGTTCTGTGTATCAGACCCAAGGCCCTGGTGTCCTGGGCTCATGAGGGGATCTCCTGATCTGCAGGTTGCAAAGATCCATGGGAGAAGTGTGATTGCCTCACGCTTCCTTCGGCTGGGGGTGGGGGTTCCTTTGGCTCTGTGCCACTTCTGAGTGGGCTGTCACCCTACTCTGCTTTTTGTCATTCTCCTTGGATTGAGTTGTTGCCTAGACAATCCCACAGTGAAAACTGAATTCACAGTGAAGGTGCTGAATTCACTCGCTGCTTTCATACCTTTTGTCTTGCCCACAGACTGCAGCTGCTTCTAATTCGCCATCTTGCAAGATAACTTTCTAAAGTTTTAAACTTTTAAAACTTTTTCCCAGTTAAAAAATACTTACGAAAACTTTCAAACATATAAAAGTAGAGAGAATTGTATAATGAACCTATATCAGAAATGGTTTAAATTATAGCTCATAGTCTTATTTCACCTCCAAATCTCTGTACCTACTCCCACTGGATTGTTTTGAAGCAAATAACTGATAGTATATCAAAGTGTTTTTTATTAAGAGCATATCTTCTTCAGAGCTGGGACTGGACAATCTCAAAAGTTGACTGTTGTGAAGTATGAGTTGGGCATCAGAAAAATATTACATTGGCAAAGCACTGTGCAGTTTATTTAGCAAGCACTCACTAAATGCCATTATGTTGAAATGCTGGACTAGGTGCTGAGGTTACAGATTTAGAAGACATTGTGCTTCGAAGAGCTGTCTTTCTAGGAGAGATTACAGGTAAACACTACATAATTATAATACAATAGAGGAAGTGTGGAATTTTATATATATCTAGGTGTGTGTGTATGGATACACATGTATGTGTATATGTGTGTTTATGTATGAGATGAATGTATATATGTGTATATGTGCCTACACACGTACATATATACACATATATAGGCTAGTATAGGAATACCTAGGAAGACTATAACTCAGGGCATAAAATTACTTGTCATTAATAATTACCTGTTATATATCTTGCTTTTACTTGTTTTTAAATATCCTTATGAAGACAGTTACTAGATATACCTGAAAGAGGTTACTGAACAATTTGATTTATGTTTATTACACAGATGAGAAAATAGGTTTTTTTCTTTACTATATTTATGATCAGATTACTGTAGAACAAAGGAAATGTGTGTTGTTTTATTGCCAGGTTTATATTAAAGATCAAAGTCTGTAAATGTAGCAAATATAACAAATTATTGATTGACATTAGTCTATTGACTGATGTGTAATTGTGAGTGAATTGGAGAAGCTCATCTTTCACTATTGATCCATTCTTTAGCTGGTGTGTTTGTTCATGAGGCCAACTCCATAGGACATACTTCTTTCTGAAGCATGAATTGCAGTAGACCTGACAGGCTTTCTTGTGAGATGGACAATTATTATTAAACTGACAATTCTTAGATCAGTGCTTGGAATCTGTGATAGGCTGCTACTGACTGGAACTAATGACTTCTTATTAATTTTTGTCAGATACTTCCATTATTTATCAGCATCTTGATAATCTGTAATAAGCTTTAAAGTTCTTAGCTAATACTATTAAGATTGGCTAAAGACAATATTAAATGTGAAATATCCTTGCTGAGAATATATTAATATTTTTATGTGGTATTTTAAAGTTTAGCATTCACCATAAATCCCAACAACTCGATGAGGTAGCATTTTTATTTTTCTCTTTTCATAGCTACAGGAACTGAAGCCTAATGATATTAAGTGACTTTTTCAAATTTACTTAAGTTGTAAAGCTAGTTTTCAAACTTGTGCATTTATTCAAAAAATGTTCATCTTTAGTCTGTGAAAGGCACTGGGGATAAGGATATGAAAACTCGTGGTATGTACATCCTGAGAGAGAGCCAGATATTAAACTAATCAATCACATAATTATTTAATTATAGTATGGTAAGTGGTGCAAAGGAGAACAATTGGGTATGAGAGCATGTGACAGGAGGACATGCCCTAGTGTGGAGGTTCTCTGAGGAAATATTTCATCTGAGTTCTGAAGAAAGTAGAGGAGGCGGGGAGTGTTCTAGGTGGAGGGAGTAGTGTATGCAGCTTGAGGG
The DNA here is from genome assembly GCF_001604975.1 of Cebus imitator. Classification (NCBI taxonomy): domain Eukaryota; kingdom Metazoa; phylum Chordata; class Mammalia; order Primates; family Cebidae; genus Cebus; species Cebus imitator. The sequence goes on along the minus strand of NW_016107734.1, from coordinate 196,782 downwards.
GAAAGGATTATTGTTAGGTTTAGAAACTGAAATTAGGCAGGTGTGTTTGGAACACAAAGAATGAGCAATAAAGGTATCTGGTGAGGTAGTCAGGGGCCAAATTTAATTCTTTTTAGTGGAAAAAAATCAACAAATTGTTTAGTGGCTACCATCCATGAGGCATTATTATGTGATACAGTATGAAAGAATATAAACCTTCAACCTAAGTTAGAAAAAATCTGTCAGGTAGTGTCCAAAAAAGACCAAAGCTAGTTATGGACTCTTGTGGGTGGTGTGGCATTTGAAGACGAATTTTTATTAATAAGATATGTAGCCCAAACTAGGATATGCTTCTTTTTAATCTTTGGTTAAGGATTTAAGGCCTTCCCTCTCACTTTTGTGAAAATTGAAGAATCTCTATTCAGGATTTCTGCAGTGACAGCCTTATTGTCAGAATCTTGTGGAAAGCTCTTTAGAAGGACTTTAGGATGCTGCTTCTACATTTTCTTTTATAATTTCTTCAGAAAGGTTCCTGCATGATTGCTACTGTGTTGCCACCCAGCCAGTGATGCCTAGTGATATTTAAATCAGCTGATGAACATTTTCCAAGCTTCAAGCCTCTCAGGTGCAGGGATAATGGGGATTAAGCTATACGAGGCATATATTGGTGCTTTATTGTAGAAACAGCTGTTATCTCTTAACAGATATCAGAAGGATTTCCAAGGCTTTATAGACCATCACCAAAAATAGTAATTTTATTCTGTTTCATTTGGGCAATATGTATGAAAGTCATGTATTAACCATGTAAGTCTTATAAAGATAGGATGGAAAAAACATATGCTTTTATGGAAAGGAGAGAATGCTTTTAGTATCAATCAGCTTTTCAGCTTAAAACATCTGAACACACTTTAAAGCCTCAAACTTAATGGCATTTAAAAAATTTTTTTGCATCAAAAGAGAATAGGTGTAAAAAATGAATAAGCAAGTCATGATTTTTTAAAAATATATTTTCAAACATTGGATAATTATGTTGAAAAAGCAAACAGAATGGCATAATGAAAAAAGACTCGTCCTGGTTACTTGCATTATCATGAAAATATGAACGTTTTAATTTTACTTGAAAAAGAGCTACTCAGGTGTTATTTTAAAAAAAATTTATTGATAGATAATATTTTACATACTTATCGGGTACATATGATTTTTTGTTACATACCTAGAATGTGTAATGAATAAGTCAGGGTATTTGGGATATGTATCACCTTGAGTATTTATCATTTCTATGTGTTGGGAACATTTCAAGTTCTCTTTACTTAGATCTTCTTTAATTTTTCATTGGAATGACATTCCAGAACCTTTATGATCTGACCTCTGCTAAACTTTTAGCCCCAGTTCTTGCTACTTTTTACCTCTAAATTCTTTTTTCACTATACCAAATTCATCACAGGTCCCTTCACACCATACCATTTTCTACTTTTACACTCATTTGCTTTCCTTTGCCTGGAACACCCTACACATCACATCTTCATATGATTAATAACAGACTCCAGAATCAGACAGCTTGGGTTGAATTCATCTAAAGCTTTTAATATAGTGCCAGTCTCATGATAGGTGCTCAGTAAATGTTAGTTCTTCTGATGGCTATATTTACTGCATCCACTAGATTGTGAATTCTTTGAGAACAGTAATCATTTTGTTGTTTTTTTTGTATACCTAGTACATAATGCAGTGCTTGGCATGTATAGTAGGTGCTTTATATCAGTTTTTGCTCAAGCTCTAGAAAGGAAAACTGAAGAATATTGTTCAGGATGTTCAAACTTCATGTTATTAAGAAATATCCCTCTGGACTCTGATGTTTTATCAAATTAGATGTCCTGTTTTGATGATTTTCACACAATGTTTTGCAAGTTTGCAAGCAAATTAAGGGTAAATATAATAGAGAAGTCAGTATCTTTTTTATTGTAACTGAAGAATGCAGTGTCTCAAGTGATTAATACGTTCTGTTTCACTTCCTCTTGCCTCATTTTGTGAAATTACTGACCAAATCTTTATTTTTTGTACAGCTTTATGAAACTCAGGTTATCAGGAATCATGCAGAAGATTGTTACTGCTAATAAATAGAAATCATTACTGCTAATGAAAATTATGGGATTGCTGTGATAGTGAATTGTCTATTATAAATGTTAAGGTTTCTGCATATTGCAGCCTTTAATGTAATTAGCTATGTCCTAGCAAGATTGAATATTATTCAAAGGATTAAACTAATCTGAATATTAAGGATAAAGTAGACCTAGATTAGACTGGTTTTACTGTTACTATTTTGTAATCATTTTCTCATTGTAATTATGGATCCTTGTATAAGAAAAATATTTTCGAAAGATTATGTACTCAACATCATCTTTGAATTTTTCACTTCCTGTTTTGTTAGTAAAATGAATAAAGCCATCTAGGCATAAGGGTTAAAACAAATGATCTTAATACATTAATGTATCTGATTAATACCTGCTGTAAGGTAGGTGAACCTTGAACACAGCATTCTAGGTGAAAGAAGCTAGACACAGAAGAGCACATATTGTGTAACTCAGTTTATATGAGATGTTCACAACTGGCAAATTTGTAGAGATGGAACATAGATTAGTGGCTTTCAGGAGTTTGGGGTGGGAGGAAATGGTGAATGACTGCTGATGGATGTGGAGCTTCTTTTGGGGGTGATAAATTCTAATACTGATTGTAGTGATAGATGTACAATTCTGTGAATATACTAAAATCTCTGAGTTGTATAAAAGGGTGAATTTATGGTGTGTGAATTATATTTCAATGAAGTTATTCAAATTCTAGTGTTCTATAGCACTGTAAGATGACTGTAGTTAACAATACTATATAATTTCAAATAGCTGGAAGTAGTATAGTGACTGTTCACAAAGAAATGAAAGATGTTTGAGATGATGGATATGCTGATTACCCCAGTCTGATCACTATACATTATATGTATTGCAACATCACTGCGTACCCCACAAATATGAACAGTTTTTTATGTATCAGTTTTAATAACTCTACAAATAAATACTAAAAGGTAAAAAATTATAGTGTTGGATTAGCTTATAGTTTACCCAATAAGCTAATGTAGACCTGCAGTCTATGCTATCTTAATTCATATATTCAAAATAGTTTATCTCAACTATATGCTATCTTCACACAATGTTTTAATTCACACCCTATTTTTTCAAGACAGGAGTAGCGCTTTTGTGTTTCATTTTATTTTTAGGCCCTAGTAATCTCTCTATATGATATACTTCAGTAAATGTTCATTTAATGACGATGACCATTAGTTTACTGTATTGTGAAAATCTGCATTTTTTTCCCCAGGGGAAAAAGGTATTTTCTTGTTGTAATAGAAATAGTAATTGTATGGTGAGACTAAGAGGCTGTCAACTTGTCTACATGCCCTGAGAAAGGTAGCAAACTTTAGTCAATAGACTTGTTAAATGAAGGATGTGAAAATTACATCGTTTTATGATAATTCTTATTTTTTCATGGTTAAAGTACCAAAGTATGCTTTTTTTTTTTAGATATTTGAAACCATTGAAACATCCTGAAATTTCTTATTTATTTTCACAGTCACCTATTCCTGACCAGTAATCTTGCAAGTAAGAGAGAAAACATTTATTGAATACATTTATTATTTTATTTTATTTTTCTAGAGATGGGATCGATCTCTGTTACCCAGGCTGAGTGTAGTGGTGCAGTCACGGCTTACTGCAGCTTCAACTTCCCAGGCTCAAACAGTCCCCCATCCTCAGCCTCCCTAGTAGCTGGGACCACAGGCATATGGCACTACACTTGGGTAATTTTTAAAAAAGATTTTTGTAGCAATGGGGTCTTACTGTTTTGCCCAGACTGGTCTCAAATTCCTGGGCTCAACCAATCCTCTCACCTCAGCCTCCTGAAATGCTACTGTACTCAGTAAATAAATTTAGTTATGAATAAATTGTCAATATATTGGCCCAGTAAAGAAAGGAACTACATTTCTTATAGAAGTTCACAACTGGAACTGCCCATATGGTAAATAAATAAGAATGAACTCCTACAAAGTGTATGCTTACTTGGGAATATTGTAGGGACTTTCCCAGGGGGGCCCTTTGGGACCCAGAATCGTGATTAGATGCTCTAATATGCTCATGTTCTCTCAGATAAAAAGTTAGTTCTGAACAAATAGGACTTTTATAATCTAATCATTTTACTGTGAAACCAAGGGAGCCTCTTTGGGTAAACATTAAGTATCATTTCAAGTGAAACCTGGATTTAGGTTATATCAAAATATGGGAGAAACAAAGGATTAACATATGGGCTTTTCCTTGAAGATTCTCTCCTTGTTCTTATTTATGTCTTGTTTAGGGAGTACTCCAAAATAGTTTATCTCAACTTATATTTGAAAACATTTTAGGCTGTATTTGAGATTTCATAATTTAAATTTTTCTACTTTGTCACTTGTGTAAGGAAAAAGAAAACAAAGTGAACTGCATTTGTTATATTCATGGCTGCTAAAATGTTCCTAGCTAGGAGTCTAAGACTGTTACCTCCATAGTGTTGAACCTTATTGTGGTTGATTTGTTCTTTGTTTTATTAAAGGGAGATAGGCTCCTGGTTTGAGGAAAATTACCACAAATTTCTACCACCACCACTTCCCACCTAGTTTGCCTTTCTTTCTTTTTTTTTTTTTTTTAAAACCAAAGGCTTAGGTCAATATACTATTTTGTTGACAACAGCCGGTTTAAGATGGAGTGTTAATCATCCTTCTGTGGAAATCTTGGCTACTCTGTTATTGGAAATTTGTGTCTTTATAGACTTTAGCCCTCCTACATGTTACTCAGCACCCACTCTTTCTTCTCTTCTTTTGCTAATTGTTCCAACTTCAACATTACCATTAAAATTATAGTTTATTAATTGAAAATTATATGAATTTGGAGTCTAAAGTAAAATATTCAACTTGACTTTTAAAAAGCAACCACCCTCAGCCCTAATCCTTTTTTTTCTTTTTTAAGTGGAATCATAAACAAAGAACTGAAGATTTATTGCTGTGAAAACAAATCTGTGGTACAGTAGTATGAATCCTGGGTATTAAGCAAAATCAGGTGGGTCAAGAAGTTGAAAATGATAAGAAATTTGTGTGTGTGTATGTGCACTCATAAATCTGTAAGCCAGTTGACCCAAGAACAACTGAAACACTTGTTCAGTTGAGACTGGACATTATGTTAAATTCCGAAGGCAATTAAAAATTACAATTCCAAATTTCAGCCCAGAAACCAAACAAAACAAAAACTGTAGAGAGAAATTAAAACTATATTCAAAGAGTTTTTTTTTTCAGCTCAATTTCAGCACCCCAAGGAAAATAAAAGCATCCATGACTCTCACAGATGAAAATAAAATGAATGTCATAGGAATCAGTTATTTTTCCCCACTGAGGTATAAAATCTATATAGAAATTTGATACTATACTATAACAAATTGTACTTCTCATAGTTCTGTTTTAATTTCCTTTAAACCCTGTTTAATATAGTTTGTTGTTGTTGTTGTTGTAAAAATCTTGTTTTCATGGTTCTGTGTCTGGTTCCAGTTCATTTATTTCAATATCAATATTTAATATACTGGCTACCAGTTCTAATCAGGAAAGAAAATCTTGGAAATCTCTTCATTATGGCAGCACATTCAGCAGAAATTACTGATGTGCGAGCAAACCATAAAAGGTACAGTTCTCCAGAAAGCATATTTTGTTGACTTTTTTCATTGTCTCAGTATTCTTTAGCATGATTTTCAGAGAAAGACTCTCAATCTTGTAAACATCAGTGTGCGCAGTCTCATTACTATGCAGTTTCACGTCAGTGGACAGGAAGGCTGGTTCACAGCTAGCGAAAAGCTAGAGAAGTTTAAGTTTTAATGGCTGATAAACCTTACAACCAGGAGAAGGAAAGCACTTTTCCTTTTTTGCTACTTAAGAATGTGGCAGAAATGTATGCTGAGGTAGCCCAGTCAATCCTTATTTTTTTCATTTTTTTGTAAATTTGGTCTCAGAATATTTCTGGCAGGGTGATGTTTCGAAGAAGCCACTGCTGGGACCGACTTCCATTGCAGTCTCTAATGCTGGGCACCTGGCTATCCTCTTCTGTAGCTTTATCCAGGCACTGATTACTGTTCACAGGCTGCAGGGTTAATTTCACTGGGTCATACTCCCACAGTTGGTTGCCTTTTAGGTGGTGGCATTTGAGCATTGTAACTGGGCCATTAAGTTTGGAGACATCCAAGCAAAGGTCATCTGTTCTAATTTCTTTGTTGGCAGTGTAAGAGAAAACCTGATTACCCTCCATACCATGGCAATTAAAAATTCCAACTTTTTCATTTTCTTTTCTGGCCATGTTATCTAGACACTGATTTGTTTCCACGTTTCGTATCTCTCCCAATGAGAAATAGTGACGTGGAATTTGAGAATCAGGGTAAATATTTTCTAGGTACCAAGAAAAAGGTGTGCATTGTAGTTTGTGTCTTAGACCAACTCTTGATGATATATCTCCATAACCTACCTTTGTAACACCTGGAGAAATTACATAGAAGAAATTCTTGAATTCATCCATCCACACTTCTGCAAGTCGTCTGTTATTTTTATTGATAATCTGCCCTGTACCTCCTGGAAACGTGTAAGGTGTCGCTTTCCGAAACACATATCCAACATGTGAGCATGTAACAATTTCCAAAGTTCCTCCACACTGCCAAATCCTAAACAAAATTTCTAGGTTTTCTCCTCCCCAAATGTCCATTCCAGCATCATATGTTCCAATTTTCTGAAAGTAATCTGTATCGAATAAAGGCCTCCTGCCATGGTAGGTGTTCTGACAGGAAGAGTCCGATCACTTTTCCTTCTGTCCATTTCTCTTTGGGGAACAGGATACCAGCGAAAATTGAGCGTCCAGTTGAACCCGCCATAGGTCATATCAGAGCCTGCCATGTACTCAAAAGTATCATCGCTGATCACATCAATGATAGGACACACCACTGTTTTCCTGTCATGTTTGATCCTGGCCAAGAGAGGCTCTAGCCATCCCACTGTACACTCACAATGAGCATCCAGGAAGGTGATCACTTGGCCTTTAGAAACAGCAGCTCCTTTTAATCTAGCTCTGATCAATCCAGAACGTTGTTCCATTCAAATTACATGAACTGGTACTTTTAGTTTTTTCACATAACTCTCTAAAGGCCTTTTCAAAAAGTCTCTTTCACTGGCATTGTCTACTAGAACAATTTCTTCTATCATGTTTCTTGGTGAGCGATTAATGACACTATGGACAGTTCGCAGAAGTGTGCTTCAAGCCTCATTGTGGAAAACAATCACCACACTTGTTGTAGGAAGATTATCTGGATACACCTTTGTTTTACACCCTTCTAACCTAACATCTGGTAAAGATCTGTTGAGTGCAATCATCTCACTTGCCATTAAATTGAACTGATTGATTTTAAACATCTCTTTCATCTTTTCTTGATCCTCTTTAGGAATGACGACTGGTTTCCCCATTTCTCCAGGACCTTCATGAGTCAGCCCTAATCCTTACTTTCTCCCAGGAGCAAACATTTTTCAACCCTTGTTGCTTGTTCTGTTTGAATTATAATGTTACTGATTTTTCAATTTTAGCAATTATCTATTGATTTTTACTTACTGAAGTTTAAAATTTAAGTAATACCTCTTGCCTCTAACACCTACCTGTGTATTTCTGATCTCCTAGCCTCGCACTGTAGTTTTATTGTAATTTTGGTCAGATGAGTGCTTCTCAGTTCTGGCTGTACGTTAGAATCACTAGGAAACTTGAGTGAACAAATCTAGGTACCTAAGACTCAACCTCACAGATTCTGCTTCATGTGTTTTAGGGAGGACCTTGGGTATCTATGTTTTTTAAAAAAGTTTTCATTTGCTTCTAATGTGCAGCCCGGTTTGAGAACCGCTGAGTAAATAATAAATAAATCAGCATTTATTATGACTGTGTAAATGCTTTTCATAGCTCAGCTATGTCGTAAGTCATTACTTTTCCTTTCTTGCTCATATTTTCCCCCTGGTGTTAAGAAATAATTTATTTTTTATTTAGTTTTCTATATACCTTTTTATACATTCATTAAAAGTATGTTGAACTTCTGTGTTAGGCATATAGCTGTGAACAAGCAGATTAAAATTTTCCTTGTTCTCCTAAAGTGTAAGGGGGGGAGATGTACAGTAAACTAAATAAATAAAGTACATAATATGTTAGATGTCATTAAGTTCTGTGGAGAATAATAAAGCAAGAAATAAGAAAAAGGAATATTGGAAGTAGGATGAGGTTATAATTTCAAATAGGATCATTAGGGAGGACTTCATCAAGAAGATGATATTTAAGTAAAAGCTTGAAGGCTGTGAAAGAGTCACGCAGATAATCTGGGGGTAAGGGTGTTCTCATCAGTGGGATTCATAAGTGCAATGGCTTGAGGTGGGATCCTGCCTTGTGTTCTTGAGTAGACAGAGGCAGTGTGTCTGGAGCAAGTGAGGAGGACCAAGGGTTAGATTGGGTAAGACCATAGGAGGCTATTGTCACGATGTTGGCTTTCATTTGCAGCTAGATGAGAATTCTTTATAGTCTTCTAAGCAGAGGAGTGACTTTATCTGACTTAGGGTTTAAAAGGATTTCTCTGGCTTCTGCTTGGAGAATAGACGGGAGAAGGCATTGGCAGAATAAGGAGCCTGTTGGTAGGCTAAGACAGAACTTACACAAGATAGGATCATGACTTGGACAAGGGTGGTAATAAGCAGTGGCATTGGCGAAAAGTGGTCAGGTTCTGGGAAATTTTTTTTTTTTTTTTTTTTTTAGCTACCATATTAACTAATTGGAAAAATTTTTAAACGTAGAACCAACAGGATTTTCTGATGGATTGGATATGGTGTGTGAGAGCAAAAGAGGGGTCAGTGGCGACTCCAAGGTTTTTGGTATGAACAATTGGAGGAATGGACTTTTAGCTAACTAAAATGGTGCAAAGACTGCCAGGGGAGCAGATGTTTTTTGTACGATAAAGAGATCTGGAGCTTCATTTTGGACATGTTAAGCTTAAGATATTTATTAGACACCTAAGGGAAGAGGTTGGATATAGCAATCTGGAGTTTAGGGAGACGCCAAGGCTAGAGATAGGCATTTATAGATTCATATAAAGTGAATAAACACAAATGAATGGAGTATAAATGGTAAAGGGGCCCAAGGACTGAAACCTGGAATACTCATATGGAAAGAGATTGGGGAAATGAGGATTCAGCAAAAGAAACTGAGAAAGACCAAGCAGTGATGTAGGAGGAAAACCAGGAAAGCTTGGTGTCCTGGAAGCCAAGTGAAACTATGTTTTGAGGAGGGAGTGATCAGCCTATAAGATGCAGCTAATGGATTAAGTTAATTTGAGAACTGAGGATTGAATATTGGATTTAGCAGTATGGAGCTTATGAATGGCCTTGATGGGATCAGATTTGGTGGAGCGGTGGGGTGAAAGTCTGTTTGGTATGCATTTAAAAGATGACAGGAAGAGACAATTGGAGATGAGGAGTATATTATGAATCAAATTTTCCAAATCTCCCCAGTTGTGTTAAACTCATATTAATATGTTCAAACACAAGAGGCATTTGAACAAATTTGTCTTCTTGAAGAAATCTCTCTGGGCTGGAGCCTTCTGATCTGCTCCAATTTGAATGAATTATTTCCACAGCTATTGTCCTAAGATCTTTATTTTCCGTCAGGCAAGGAATACCTTTCATGACCTTATATTTAATTCAGTATTTTTGGTATCCCATATTTTCTTTATTGTTTTTGAGTTACATATTCTTCAGCAGTTTTGTGAGAAAGGGAGCATGAGAAGAAAAACCTTAAAACCTTGTATGTCTCAGAATGTCTTTATTTTACTCTAACGAGAGATGAATAGTTTGAATGGTTATAGTACTCGAGGTTGGGAATAATTTTCCCCTCTCAATTTTGGAGGAACTTATTTAGCCATTGTCCTGTTCTCTTTTTGCTGTTGAGATTTCTGATGCAATTTTAAATCTTGATCCTTTATATGAAAACCTTAGTTCTGGAAGCTTATAGAATCTTCTTTGTCTCCAATGTTCTGAAATGTAACAGTATGCTCTAGGGAGGCTCTATTTTCATCATTTGTGCAGGTTACTTAATGGACAACTTCCAATCTAAAAACTCATGTTGTTTTGTTTAGGAAAATTTCTTTGAATGAGTTCTTTAATGATTTCATTTTCTGTTTTCTGATTTCCTTGAACTATTTTTATTCAGATATTGAATATCAGGAGCTAATTTTCCTATACTTCCCTCATTTTCCACCTCTCTTGTTACTTAATCTGTTTTCTGCAACATTTCTTCAATTTTAATATTCAACCAGAAATCTTCTGGTTAGTTGTTTCATTTCTATCTTTTTATTTCTAAAATTTTTGCTGTCTGATTATTCCTTTTTTTTGCTAGTATCCTGTTCTTGTTTCATCAATACAATATTTTCCCATCTTTCTGAGGGTATTGTAATTGCTTTGAAATTTTATTCTTCTTGAGTCAGTTTGTTTTTGTTTCTTTTCCTTTCCTCTCCCCTTCCCCCATCCTTTCCTCTTCCTTTTCTTTCCTCCCTGTATTTTAAACCTGTGTTTTTTTTATAAACATATGCATTGCTTTGTTAAAAGATAAACTGAGATTTATTAGAATTTTAGAGTTTGAGCATGAGTTTGACAATTCGTGAATTATGCAGAGTCAGAATGCAATCAGTTCAGGCCTTCACAAAAAGGTCATGAGGGGAAGCCTTTTCTAGGGTGAACAAGGAAGCAAGGCAAATAATTGATTCGTGGGAAGTCTCTAGTGAAGGGTTAGTTGGCAGTTTCTGATTGGTTAAGCTTAAGTGGTGGAAAGTCCCTAGTGAGGTGCAGTTGACAGTTTTTAATTGGCCTAGACTATGACAGTTTACATTGAGTTGAGTTTTGGCATGTGTAAGTAGGAACCCAGGATGCTGGAACCATCTTAGATTGATGGCCTTCCAATTAATTATTGTAACAGCTCAAATGTCAGATGATTCTTGCCTAATATTTAAGAGTGGAGTACATGCTGGTACTGTTTCTTGGTGTCTTCACCGTAGGGTGAATGGCTGGGCTGTTAGTAGGAATTCCTGATGTCAGTCTCTTTAGATTTTTCCTCTTGTGTTCATCAGATTATTTGGCGAGGATTATTTCAATTTCTGGCCCAAAGGGTAGTCTTCTGCCTGCTAACCCTGGTGAAGTCAAGTTGGAAAAGGAGGTTGTAAAAGACTTTCAACATTTATTAAGTAAACTTTCAATTAATTCCCATTTTCATGATTATCTTACAGTTAACTGTTGTTGTGTTCTTTATATCAGAGACCCTCTCTTTTAACTTCTCCAGAGGATAAATCTTTGGCATCTTCTGCTGCAATAGGGAGAGCAGATATTATATAGTTCGAAAATACTAGCTACTTTTTAAGCTTTTCATCATGAAAATTTCAAGCATATTTTGAAGTACAGAGAGATAGGTATAGAGACAACAGTTCCCAAGTACAATTACTGACTCAAGGCCGGTTTTGTTTTATCTATTATTTTGAAGCAATCCCAGACATCACTATTTAATTCATAAATGTATATCTCTAAAGGAAAAAGTCATTTTTGTAGAACAAAGGCCATACGGCTGCATCATTGTCACACCTAAATATAATTAACAGTCATTTCTTAGTATTATTGGATAGTTTAATCAGTGTTCAGATTTCCCTGATTGTCTCATTAATGCTTCTTCATTCTTACCCCACAGTGTGTTTGACTCAGAATCGAAATTAAGATCCTTGTTTTGGTTGCTTTGTCTCTTAAATTTTACAGTATCTTTCCCTCTTTCTTTCTCTTTCCCTTCGAAAATTACTTATTGAAGAAACAGGATCAATTACGTGGTTTTTCACTGTTTGGACTTTGCTGACTGCATCCTTATGGTGCCATTTAATATGTTTAATGTGTCCCTTCTATTTCCTAAAAACTGATAGTGAGATTAGATGATTTGTCAGAATTATGATTGCATTATTTTGGGCTGGGGGCAGAGGGAGAGCAACATTGTCTCAGAAGTATTGTACTTCTATCATGAGGCACTAATACCTTGTTTTTACCTTCTGTGATGTTAGTTGCCACTGATGACCATTGCCTAGATCCTAAAATTAATTTGGGTTTGCAAAATAAAGATATTCTTATTACTTCATTCCATCCACATTTGTTAGATGGAAAACATCTACAAAACAGTGTCACCAACTGTTTGGTTACTTGTGATGTGATTCCTGTAGAAAGACAGGATTTTTTTCCCCTTATTTTCCTGTTTTTACAGAAATGAATTGGTTTCTTTACGTCCTTCAAAGGGGAGCAGTGCTTTTTAAAATTAAATTATTATTATTAATTTTTGAGATGCAGTCTCGCTGTGTCGCTCAGGCTGGAGTTCAGTGATGTGGTCTTGGCTCACTGCAACCTCCGTCTCCTAGGTTCAAGTGATTCTCCTACCTCAGCCTCCTGAGTAGCTGGGATTATAGGTGCCCACCACCATGCCTGGCTAATTTTTGTATTTTTTGTAGAGACAGGGTCTCACCATGTTGGCCAAGCTGGTTTTGAACTCCGGAACTCAAATGATCCACCTGCCTTGGCCTCCAAAGTACTGAGATTACAGGTGTGGGCCACTGCACCCAGCCAAAACTTATTTTTTTAGTGTCATGAACCCTTGGACTTAAATGGATTTGGTGTGTCAGTCTATTGTCCTTTTCAGTGTTCAATCTCTGGGCCATTAAGCCTCTTTAAGTTGACTTCTGAGTCATTTTAATGTGACTCCACTGGTCTTTGAAAACTGTCTTACTTTTTGGAATGACAAGATGTTTTGGGAACATTTTATATATTTTCTGCTTCAGACCTGGAATCAATTATTCCTTAGAGGAATTTTGTTCATTTTTGGAGAAAGGAAACTTAGAGACCACAGTCTATATGCTAAGGGGTAATTGATTCTTAAATAGACTTTAAAGCAACCCTATTTTTAGCCCTATCTCCTCATCTTTTTTTAGAGGCACTTGGTATTGCCACTTTCTGAAAATTTAGGAGATCCTTAAATGTGGATTGGTTGTTTCTTAGCTTTCTCCTTTGTTGATTTAACTTTCTTGAATCTGCTTAGTATATTATCACTCGTTCATTGACTTTATAGCTTCCAAAATTGCCCCTTTTTCCATTCCTGTTTTTTGTTTTTTGGTCCTTGTGGGTGTATGACATTAAATAAAATGTCTCATTTTAGTTTTAGAGTTAGTGCTAAATACTTTGTTTAATTTGTTAGCTTTCATTGTTATCTTTAACTAGAAGCCTTCTATTCATTAACTTCTTATGAGCAACACTTTGGCTATCTTGATTTCACTTTCTTCAGAGAATCTTTTAAACTATTTCTTAAACCAAAGCAGTGCTCTCTTGAAGAAAAACTCTCCAAAAGTATCTTTTGTCATCTAACTTTGGTAAGAAGAGGAAGAGAGGGAAAGAGATGCGATGGAGAGAAGCAAGTGGGCAATAAGGAATGACAAAGTTGAAGATTTCATAGATCATTCCTAAGCTTAAAGTCTTGATAGTTTTATTTTTCCCCCAAAAAACTTCTCAAATAAACCAACTTCTTGACTATCCCAACACTTCTTTAATAAACAGCTTAAAATACTGTATGATTGACTTAGGCTTTAGGCAAAGAGCATTTCTAGTGTTAAAAGAGGAATTTTTTAAGTGTGTAGTATATAATGGTGATTTTTATTTGACTTCTATCTATTGTGGTATAACAGCCATTTTTTTCTCTGACAAGAGAAATACTAAGTTAGTGGGGTAAATTGCTTAGAAGACAACTGCACCATTTACTCAATTAATAAGGGAGCCTAAGATCTAGAAATAGTGAATGCCTGAGGCTGTCGTCAAGCCTACACTTGAGACCATCCTGTGGTTCTCAGTTAAAGCTTAGCAGTGGAATTGTTATATAAACTTTCAACTGCATTCAGTTCAGCATTAATTTGTTTATCTTACTATTTGAATAGCCCAAATAACTGTGTGTGGTGGCCTTTAGTTCTGTCCACCAGTATTTCTGGTTCTTCTCATTCTGGGCACATGGTAGGCTTGTACTTCTCTACTCTCTTGAAAAAAATTTGTTTTTTGTTCTGTCTCTTGCTCATAGTGGCTTGTTTCCTTACATGGTTTAGTGATTTTAAAAAATACCAAATACGTATTTAGTTGAGCTTAATTTGTGAGAATCCTAATGGCCTAAATTGAAGATTATTTCACGGAGGATTTGCACTGATTTCTGTCAGAAGCCGGGGATCTATACACCTGAGACCACTTTAGCACCATTTAAAAGTCTTGCCTTAATATGTGTGGAGTTGGGTTGTTTATCATTCTGATCTTCCAGGTTTAGTTTCTCTGTGCCCCCTACTCTTACAGCTCACTGTTGTTTTTTACACCCTTAGAACTTTCCGTTATCTACAAGCCCAGAAATATATTAAAATGCTTTTTAATAGCATATCGTGGATCTAGTTGTATAATAGAGCAAAAGTCTTGTTTTTTTTTCTGCTGTAAGAAAAAGTTCTAGAAAACAAATTCCTGAGAATATTAAGAAGCATCGTATATACTTGCAGTATTCATAGAACGCAGGTTTACCAAAGGTTTAGCATGTCTTCTTGTAACTGCCTCGAGCTTGGCTACTCACTGCTTAAAGGCCAGAACATGAGAAGTGAGGTGTGGTGAAAGGAAAGCAACTTTATTCAAATGCTAGCAGCTGGGGAATGGCTAGGCACATTCCCTTCAAAGTCCATTTCAGCTTTTTGGGCTGAGTGATGGGTTTTAGTAAGGAAAACTTAGTGTGGGAAGTATGCAGGAGTGGTGCTGACGTGGGCAGGTCAACATTTATTGTTCAGAAACACGTAGACTATCTTGAGTAACCTCCTGTCTGGAGGTCCGGCTGGTACCGTCTTGACTACTTCTTGGTAGTGGTGGGCTAATTGTTCATAACTCCGCCAAAGCTGGAGGATTCGCAGCTGGTTCTCTATGCCTGGCTTGTTTCAAAATTAGCTCCTGGAATTTCTAAGCAAGCACATAATTAGATAAGCGAGCACTGTGCTTAGGAGTGTCTGGTGGGAAAGGAGGGAAAACAAAGTTTTAAAGTATGTTTCAAGGTTAAAAGCAAGAAAGGAAAAAATATGTTTCAAAGTGCATTTTGAATGTGTTTTGGTTACATTATCTCGCCTAATCTCCATAGCAATAAAATATACAACCTTTTTCAAAAGGTAGGTATGTTTGCCATTAAATTTGTCATTTCCAAAAATGAGAACTTGGCTTTATAAGTCATAATTGGAGGATATTTTGATATTAGTACTTATTAGTATCTCATTTGTTGTGTTTGACTTAAATATTTTCATGCAGAAACATACAATATGCTTACAGTGGATGAAAAAATATAAAATTATATCTCATGTTATAATTATGTCATATATCTGTATGTTAAGCATTAGAAATTGACATGGCAAAAATAAAAATAGAGTTAGAGATTGTGGAAGTCTTACTCATTTTATCCTAGTGTTATTCTTATGATTTTGTACAGTTAATGAAATATACACAAAATGTATTAAATGAGCATTAATACCTCAGTTTTTATTAAAAATTTATTAATTTTATAGTTTTAATTAAATCTGTTAATATATTTATACAGAGAAGTCTAAGATATGTATGTTTATGTATATATTTATATATCGAACCCTCAACCACAATTATCTCTGGGTGATAAGATTTCAAGGGATTAAAAAAAAATGTATTCATTATGATATTTTCATAATATCCAGTTTTATAAACAAAGATAATTTATTAATTTTATGATTGTTAAAAAATGATAAAGCTATTTTCATTTTGGAAAAAAAGTCCCATGTGCTATAAAAACTAGATTTTGATTTAAAAATTTATCTTTTTGTAGGGCTGAAGGGGAAAAATGCTTATGTCCAAAGGAAAAAAAAAATTCACCATCCATCTTTTTATACGTCTTACCTGTGTGGTGGAAGTACCTAAAAATTGAGGACTGCATCCACTCAGTTGCTTAACTAATTGTTGAGTGAGAGGATCATTTGGCATCAGAAGGTCTCATAGTATACTCAGATTTTTTGATCATTTAACAGTAAATCTCAAACATTTAAATATTTGCTTGAGTTATGTACATTATTAGAGAGATTAGTATTTATTAAGGAAAGAGCTGGGTACTTTATATGCCTGGTATTTAGTGTTATAATGATCTTTAATCTCACAATGACCCTGGTATATCTTATTTTATACATATGTGAAAATGGAGTTGCAAGAGATTAAGTAAATGGGGCAGAGACATTTAAAAAGGAAGTGGAAAAGTCACAATTTAAACCTAGTGCTGAATAATTTGAAAGGCTTTGCTCTGTCCGTGTTACAATGTGGCCTCCCATGAAGAGTAGACCCATCCTGCTGTTTGTCTTACTTGACTTTTCTCTGTATTTATACCATTTTCATTTGGCACTTGGTTATTTCAACAAAGAAAGGTATTGAAAAATACACATGAAAGTTGATTAGTTACAATTCTCTTAAGATTTTAAGGACACCCCCCACCACACACACACACACACACACACACACACACACACACACACACTTTTGGCAGTCTGCAAATGGTTAAATTTGATGAAATACTAATGAAGAATTACAGAGTTATTTGTTTGACTTTGCCACTTGGGACATTTGGCAAATGAGACAATTCATCTCAGTGTGCAGCTAGTCTCATTTTTTAAAGAAAATTAATTAATGCAGTTTGTCTTCCTTCCATATCTCTGATTATAGTCCTTTTATTATACCTTCACTTTTCTGCTTTACTCTTCTTCTCTGGAAATATCTGTTTTTCAAGCCTTCCTTATTTCTTCCAACCTAATGAGTAAAAGCAATATTCTTTAGTGTGAGAATGTATTTGTAATTTTAGTATATTTTAGACAAGACAAAGTCACTTACACAATATCCCACAGGAAGAAAATTCCTAGGAATTTCACAGGCACCAGTGCCCTTTTTAAAATGATATAATCAATTTTCCCTTATAATTGTCTGTATTACTCTTTGTCTTCTTTTGGGCAATATGGGTTAGTACTGTTTATTTCTTACCAAGATTTTCTTCTAGCACAATAGCTCCTTACTTAAATTTATCAACATCATAATGTTGCTCTTAATACCTTTATATATATTTTTTTTTTGAGACGGAGTTTCACTCATGTTACCCAGGCTGGACTGCAATGGCACGATCTCGGCTCACCGCAACCTCCGCCTCCTGGGTTCAGGCAATTCGCCAGCCTCAGCCTCCTGAGTAGCTGGGATTATAGGCACGCGCCACCATGCCCAGCTGATTTTTTGTATTTTTAGTAGAGACGGGGTTTCACCATGTTGACCAGGATGGTCTCAATCTCTTGACCTCGTGATCCACGCGCCTCGGCCTCCCAAAGTGCTGGGATTGCAGGCTTGAGCCACCGCGCCCGGCCAATACCTTTATATTTTTTAAAATAATAATACCTGTGATTTTGGAGCCATATTTGAGTGATTTTTGAAGAACAGGGAATTCTTTTCTATAATTTTAACAATTACAACCAGAAATGCAGTTTCTTTTCAGGAAATGGCTTGAGCAGTTTGTTACTTGATCTTTGTGAATATATTTTTCTCCATTTTCAGTGTGGACTTCCCATTTTAAAGGTAGAATGACTACATACTGATTTTCTTTCCATTTGATATTCATCTGAAAAAGTAGGATTTTAGAAAATCTGGCTTTTAAATCACTTTTAACATTTTTTCCCTACCCCACAGACCCAGCAAGGAATCACTTTAAAAAGAATAAGATTGTTATCAATCATCTCTCATACCAGTCCTGCATAAAATTTTTTTAATCATGCTGGTGAGAACATGGAGAATTGGCATGAATCTATTTAAAGCCAACTGAATGACAAATGATATGGAAAATAAAGGATAGAAGTGAAGTAGGAATTAGGCAAATACCTATGTTAAGATAGCAATTTATGTATTTATATTAAGATTAAAGAAAGGCAACATAAAATCACTGTCATAGATTACTCTGGTCACAACCTTTTAAAAAGTATTGACTCGGCTGGGGCGGTGGCTCACGCCTGTAATCCCAGCACTTTGGGAGGCCAAGGCGGGTGGATCGTGAGGTCAGGAGATCGAGACCATCCTGGCCATGGTGAAACTTCATCTCTACTAAAATACAAAAAAATTAGCCAGGCATGGTGGCACGTGCCTGTAGTCCCAGCTACTCAGAAGGCTGAGGCAGGGTAATCGCTTGAATCCGGGAGATGGAGGTTGCAGTGAGCCTAGATTGTGCAACTGCACTCCAGCCTGGCAAAAGAACAAGACTCCGTCTCAAAAAAAAAAAGAATTGACTCTATGTAGATTACAGAAATATTATTTCATTATTTGTCCCTGTGATAGTTGATATCTGGCAGTTGAAGGGATAGTAATCTTTAAAATGAAATAACCCTGTCATAATATCATGGCAGAAAATTGACAAGATAGTAAAAATATACTGGACTTTGAGGACCATTCTAGGGGGAGCAGTTTACAGATACTTTTAAGAGGGAGATTTACAGTTGCTATGCTATTTGGTATAGTTCATGTCAAGCTGAGGAGACAGATGAGGCATATCAATCATGTTTGAGGATTCTAGAGATAACCCAGAAGAGTCTTCACACTTCAGAGAATAGTTACAAGATTGATTAGCTATTCTTTTCAAATTCTCCTTACTTATTCCTCTTATTTCACACTTTGAATTATTTCATTGTAAGTCTATGTAGTTTTGTCATTCTAGGTTCTTTTAGGGTTGGAGTTATGCAGGGTTTTCCTTGTTGGCCCGGTTTGAGTTTAGTGTCCATGAGAGAGAGAGCTTTGGTAGAGGATCTGAGGAGCAAGGAAAGAGACTAATTGTAGAGCTGCACTTAGGGCATGAGTATAGAGGATGTTTTGTTGAGGTTGTCTACCCTGGAGGCTTCCAGGGAGGGATTAGAGGAGCTCTAAATATTAAAAATGACCAACTACCAGGTTTGCCCATTTATACAAATAAATATGGCATTCTGAAGTGATGAAGTTATAAAGCTTTTAATACAAATTTGGGGCCTGGATGTGGTGGCTCATGTCTATAATTCCAGCACTTTGGGAGGCCAGGGTAGGAGGTTGCTTTGAGTACAGGAGTTTGAGACCAGCCTGGGCAAACATGGTGAGACTCCATCTCTACAAAAAATAATTCTTAAAAATTAACCTGGCATGGTAGCATGTGCCTGTAGTCCCAGCTACTGGGGAGGCTGATGTGGGAAGATTACTTGAGCCTGGGAGATCAGGGCTGTACCACTGTATTCAGCCTAGGTGACAGAGCCAGGCCCTTGCTGAAATAAAACAAAAGAAACAAACCCCGAAATGAAAAAATCAAAACAACTTTGGAGGTGATGGGAGATGACTGTAGCAGAGCTTTCAGAGAGTAAGATGAAAGGCTGCTTTTCCATCTTTATGGAGCTGAATTATAAATTATGAAAAATACAACCTTCTTATCTACTTATCAGTTCTGTTTTAAAGTAGTATATACTCAGATTACTTTTGTATCCAAAGCCAAACATTAAAAATTGAGATTCAGAAGAGGTAACTGACTTGCCCAAGGTGATAAAGCAGGAATTAGAACTGATATTCTTAACCCTTAGCCAAGTGTATTTGCTACACATGTGGGGTTTAATACTTTATCTGAGCTATTTATGATTTGCTGGTTACATTCTTTTGGATAATTGATGGTTTGAGATTATAGAGTCCTGACATTCCACAAGATTTTATTTGATTATTACCTGTAACTGTAATCATATTAGAAATGTAGGTCCATTGCCATAGAGTATACTGGTGATCAAGAAAATTCTCCAGATGGGTTTTATTTTATGTTGTACAAAATAAATATAAATAGCAAGCATCTTTATGTAAAGTTACTAGTCTGAATTAACATCCAGAAAAAAATCACAAAGGGAACATTATTCAAACCAGAAAGATGAGAGTGCTTTGGAAATGTCATGAAAGAAATAATGTTTCATTTAAAAAAAAAAGTTTCATTGACTGTTGAGTCAGTATTTAATTATCTCATTTCATACTGCTTAAGTTTCAGAGAGGCCATTCCAGACCACCCTATATAAAATAGTACCTTCTCATTGCTCCCTGTATCCTACTCTGCTTTTTTTTCCCCCATAGCACTTACTGCCATCTGACATGACACTTACATGTCTGTATGCTTCAATATGTAATGCAATTAATGATTTACTTGTTTATTTTTTCACATTAGAATGTAAACTCCATGAGAGCAGAGAC
>NW_016107734.1:170282-176265 GCF_001604975.1 Cebus imitator | reverse complement strand
GTACATGTCTGGTGCTCAGAAATGCTTGTTTGTGGAAAACAGCTTGGCCATTCCTGAAAAAGTTAAACGGAATTACCATTTGACCTTACAGTTTCACTCTTAGATACACAGAAGAATTGGAAACACTATTCAAACAAATATATAGCATAGTAACACTATTCACAACAGGCAATAGGTAGAAAAAGCCCAAATATCTATCAGTGGATGAATAGATAAACAAATTGTGGTATATACCTACAATGAAATATTGTTCAGCCGTAGAAAGGAATGAAGCTCTGATACATGCTACAACATGAATGAGGCTCAAAAACATCTTGCTAAGTGAAAGAAGCCAGGCACAAAAGGTCATATATTGTATGCTTTCATTGATACGAAGTGTTCCGAGTAGATAAATCCATAGAGACATAATGTGAATTGGTGGTTTCCAGGAATAGAGGGAGAGGGGAGAATAGGAAGAAACTGCTTAATGAGTGGTTGGAAATGTTTTGAAACTAGATAGAGGTGGTAGTTGCACAGCATTGCATAATATACTAACTGCCATTTAATTGTTCACTTTAAAATGGTTGATGTTATGTTACATGAATTTTACCTCAAATTATTTTTTTAAATGCTTGATGAATTAAGGAATGTGATCAGTTTGTTTTGAATCCCTGCTGTGTGTAGGTTACTGTGCATAAGACTGCCAATTACTATCTCTGCTAGCTGAGCAAAATGGAGGGAGTGTGAACAACAATGATTAGACTAGAGTATCTGCTGCACTATTTGATTCATATGGGAAAAGAAAAATATTTGATTGACATGGAATATACTTAGAAATAGTTCCTAAAACCTGATGTAATATGAGGGACAGAGCAGAATAAGACAGCTGATGCATATGGAGTCTGTGTGCATGTGACGTTCACTTGTCAAGTTTGGAAATGCTAATCCTTTGGCTGTTTCTTTCCCAGGGGGCTGACTGTGTGTATGATAGAGCTCATTTTACTTACTTTCCTTACTTTACCCTTCTTGTGAATCCTACATCACAGCTGAAATCCTTCCAGCTTGAGGGTGGTGTGGAAGCATTGTAGCACAAAATTGGCTGGAAGTATCACTGTTGAGTGCCATGATCTTTCTTTCTAGAGGAATGAAGGAGGAGAACAATACCAAGAAATTAATCTGAATTCTGTCTCAGCATTTGAATTTATTCATTTACCCCATCAACCAGAAAAGCTTGCACTTCTTCAAAAAAGAACAGATTTCCAATTCTCATCTATTTACCTAATCTCATTCTGCAGGTTTGTTGGGCTCCACAATGATTGTCATATGAAGGCTTTCTGCATTTTGTTAATCAGATACTAGAAAAATTTGGACTATTGTAAATTATAACCAAGTATCCAGATGTGGTGTTTTCCATCCTAACGTATATCCTTTTATATATGTTCTACAAAGTCCACACAGTCATTGTTTTTAAAAAAACAACTTTTGTGTTTCACTCATACTCTCTTTTCAGTCTATATCCCCATATGGTTAACAATTAGCAATGGTTTCTGTATTATAGGCATTTCTGAAAATGGGGAAATATCTAACGGTAAGCCCAGTGTTACTCTGAAATGCAGATTGTTAACTGCTTTTTTGTGTAAATTAATAATGAACAACCAAAATTTCTGTGGTATGTCATCCGTAATATAAATGACAGGAATAAAAGTTCAAAAAGAAACATTTCATTCTTTTAAAAGTATCTGTCTTGAAATAGCTTGATTTTATGTTGAGTCAAATTTATATATGTAATGCAGTATATCACAAAGAATAGAGTAACAGAATGGCATAGTGGTTAAGGCACAGGGTTATGGAATCAGACTTGAACTTGCATCCCTTCTCTGTTATTTGCTGGCTATGTGACCTTCAAGGAGTCATTTAACCTTGATAATCCTCAGTTTATTCATTTATAAAATGACAATGATCAACCGATCTGGTATGATAAACACCTTTAAAAACAGGGCCTTGCATACGGTCAGAGGTGATTATTCTTTGAAGTTTGAGAATAGAAAATATGCAAATTACCTTCTATTTTTTCAGCTGTGAACATTTGGCTGTATTTTTTTCCTTCTTGGTTTGCTTTTCTCTCTAGCTGTTCTCACTGTTGTTTCATTTGATAGGAAACAGTCTTAGAAAGAATTAGCTTGCTAATGAAATGCCCTTTCCTCCTCGAGCTTCTGGAACCTCAGCTTTTGACTTGGTTCTTACATATGTATGCAAATGAAACACTGCAAAGCTGTAGAAGGGATGTAAATAAAACATTGATTTCAATCATCAGATTGTTAGTGTGCTAGAGAAATGTGCCAGACTGCTTTTGACAGAACTAGAACGAAAGGCTTTTTTTTTTTTTAAAGAAGAAAACAGCATGCCAAATACTAATTAATTTTCTGAACATTTCAAGATTCCTACTGAGTGTATATTCCTAAGTCTTTCCATAGAGTTTGTGACCTGAGATTAGTGCCAAGAAGTTGATGATGAGGTCACAAGCATAAAATTTTAGTTTTATGGTAAGATAGTTGGCATGAAACTTTAGGATCTAAGTATAGCTTAGTTACATGAGAAACAAGTGTGTGAAAAACAAGAGAAAGAGAAATGTTGGATATGTTTGCAAAAATTTCCCCAACTCTCATTAAACAAATGCTTTTAGAATGAATGCTTGTAGCAGCACTCTTGTTTCTCTTATATAGCTGTTGTGGGATTGCTGTAGTAATCATTGTGACTGACAGTTCACATCTGGAGACTTGTAAAATCTGCATGTTGATAACCCCCATTTGGCTTTGCCTCATCTTCTGTGATAGAAGCTTGCTGCTTGCCTTTTTCTCTCCCTCAGCAAGGAGATCCTCAGTCTGATGGGTAAAAATGATATCTCTTTATACTTTTATTTTCATTTCTTATATTATTCAATAAATGTTTTAAAAATATGAATGAGTTTCATTTTAATGGAGGCTTGCAGGAGAAGGGAAGAGTGAGCAGATATGACAAGGACTGGAATAAGTGTGGAGGAAAAGAGAGCAAGGGAAAAGGAGAGATAAATTGAGAATTCATGGTAGAATGGCAAAGGTGAAGAGACTGGGGTGTGAAGTTAAGGGTAGGGGAGAATGGGAAGAGAGAACAAGGAAGATTATTTTGAGGTTAGTATCAGTGAGTACATACTTCTGCTCATTTAAGCTTTGAGATTGTGATTGTCACCTGTCATCTACTGCCCTGTCAAAATGTTAATTAATTAATTATGATTAATCAGTTCTAATAACTAGAGGTTTCATTCCAAATAGAGAAATCAGAGCATCTACAAGAATGGAAATTCTGCTACATGCAACAGCAGTCACTAGTGTAAAATTGTATTAAGGTTCAGATTTGTCATCCTCCATGATTAGATGGATTTTTATAATCCCAAGAAAAAGAAATATTTACTGTTTTTGGTTTGAGAGTTTGTTATAAGGATATATGTGCAGAGTACTGGAAGTCACCATAACAGGTTTGTAGTCATTCCTGAGGCAAACACTGGAAAGATGGTTGTTGTTATAGATAAACCAACTTCCTTAAAGTTAGCAGTCCAGCGTGGCTCTCCTCATTCCACTTACTGTGTGTATATTTTCAAGAAAGATAATTTGATTGGGCCAGCTTGCTACTCTGCATTGAGTACCTCTTTTAATGGTAGTTCTGTGAAAACGTCTCAGAGGTGATTTTTTCCCCTTATATTTAACCCATCTACATTGCTTTTACTTGTGCACTTGAAACTTTGTCCAGTCAGCTGTGGCTTGATTTTTTTTTTTTTTAATTCTTTGAACACGTACAAGAAGTCAGATGTGTGCTACATACTGGGAAGTCAGAAGTGAGCAAGATAGGCCCCTGCTCAAATGGAGTTTATAATTTGGCATTATAGTGGTGGTGAGACCGAACATAAACAAGTGAACAAGGTGATTTCAGATGGTGTTGGGTCCAGAGAAAACAATAAATGAGGGTGATGTAATACAACAGTGACTTGGGGAGAGAGTCTGTTTTAGATAGGGTGGTTAAAGTTCTGTCTGAGAAAGTAACACTTTAACTGAGACCTCAGTGAGCTAAGATAGAGGGAGTAGTAAGTACAAAGGCTCTGAAGTTGGATGGATTGGATTTTTTGGAAACTTTGTATTATGAAAATTTTCAAACATATACACTCATCACCAGTTTTAACAATTAGCAACTTGTAGCCTATCTTGTTTTATTGATGAACCTTTCCACCCTATTCTACCCACATATTATTTTAGCATCATGTTATTTTCTAGACATAGAATTTTATCTAAAAATATTTCAACATGCATGCCTAAAAGATAAGGACTTTAATTTTTATTTTATTTTATTTTATTTGAGACAGAGTCTCACTCTGTTGCCCATGCTGGAGTGCAGTGGTGCAGTCTCAGCTGACTGCAACTTCCGCCTCCCAGGTTCAAGTGATTCTCGTGTCTCAGCCTCCCAAGTAGCTGGGATTACAGGCACATGCCACCATACCTGGCAAATTTTTGTATTTTTAAGTAGAGATGGGATTTCACCATGTTGGCCTGGCTAGTCTTGAACTCTTGACCTCAGGTGATCCTCCTGCCTCAGCTTCCCAAAGTGCTAGGATTACAGGCGTGAATCACTGCACTCAGCCAGGACTTTAAAGAAAATACAAATACCGTTGCTACAGCTAGAAAAAAATTAACAATGGTTCTTTAATATCACCAAATGTCTAGTCTGTGTCTAAACTTCCACTTGTTTCATTAAGTGTTTTATGTTATCTGTTGTTGCAATTACACAGCATAGCAAACATCCACAAAACTTCAGAGGCGTATAAGAATAGTCATGAAGTCTAGGGGTCAGCTGGGTGACCCAGTTGCTGTAAGCAGAGCTTGGAGTGACTCACTCATGTATCTGGTTACCTGCAGCTGGAGTAGATGATTTTATGATCTTGGTTGGTCTCTCTCCTACATCTCAGACTTCAACTGGACTGACTTGATTTTGTCCCACGTGTCTTTTCTTCAAGCAGGCAGTGTTGGGCATGTTTTCATGGTGAAGGCAGAAGAGAAAGAACAAAGTCCAATTGTACAAGAGGGCAGGAGAGAAAGAATGAGTGATTTTCAAGGCTCTGCTTGCCTCACCTTTGCTGACATCCCATTGGTCAAAGTTAGTCAGAGTGGGAGGTGACTACAAAGATGCTGGAAAGCTGGGTGAATTCAGGAAGACCACTCACTGGATCTATTAATGCAGTCGATCTACCACAAATGATGTAAATGATTTTCCTTTGCGTTTTGTTTTGAATCAGAATTCAAATAAACTCTACACATTGTGATTATTTGCTTTTTCTAGATTCCACCCTCATGTCTTTTTTCTTTGTATTTAATTTTTTTTAAAGATAATTTGACATTTCTAATAAACGTTGAGAAGGCCAATGTGGCTGGAATGTGATAATGAAGGACAGAGTGACAGGTGAAATTTGGAAGGTACAGGCTAATTCATTCAGTGTCTTGTGGATGGATCATGGGAAGGAGTTTAGGTTTTATTCTAAGAGCAGCTGGGAAGTCATGCTGGGTTTGGAGCTGGGGAATGTATGGTCTGATTTCTGTGTGTGTGTGTGTGTGTGTGTGTGTGTTTTTTTTTTTTTGGTAAATCTGAAGTAAGTTTACATGTAGTAAAATGCACAGATGAGTTTTGAGAAATGTGTATACTTATGTAACCACTACTTCAGTCAAGATATTGAACATTTCATCACGTTATAAAGTGCTTTCATGTCCCTTTGTAGTCAGCTGCTCCTCCCCACTGATGTGATTTTGAGGGTCGTCGTACAGCTACAACTATAAATTAGTTATGCCTGTTCCAGAACTTTATACCAATGGAATTATGGAATTATGTGAATATATTCTTTTGTTTCTGGTTACTTTTATTCACCGTAGTGTTTGTTACAATTCACCATCTTATTTCAGGCACTAGCAATTCTTTTTTTTTTTTTTTT
>NW_016107734.1:167343-170127 GCF_001604975.1 Cebus imitator | reverse complement strand
TGATTTTTTGTATTTTTAGTAGAGATGGGGTTTCACCATGTTGACCAGGATGGTCTCGATCTCTTGACCTCGTGATCCACCCGCCTCGGCCTCCCAAAGTGCTGGGATTACAGGCTTGAACCACCGCGCCCGGCCCGGAAAATTCTTATACAAGTGCACTAGAGCTATGTTTTTAGAATTTTGAGAACAGCACTTTATATTGACAAGATAAACAGTGCATATTACATATTATACAATGTTATACATAAGGGGAAAATGAATGAACTATAATTACATGCATCATTGATAAAGTTAATAAAGAAGCAAAACTAAATAATATTTTATTCAGGCATAATGTAACAAAACTATGTCAAAAAAGGCAAGGATATGATACATACAACATTAAGAAATATTTCCTCAGGCAGGAGGCAGGTGGATGGCCTGGGGGAGGTAGGTACAAGTTATTGGTAATGTCCTGGTCTTGGCTTGCTTTATAACTTAATATAACCTTCAATATGTCTCTTGTTAATTATTATATTTTAAAAGATTATACAATTTAAACTACTCTGGCTTTTGTGTAGAACAATGGAGACAAAAATGAGGCAAAAGAGGGACTGATTTCATTTAAAGCAGAAATTTGTTGTAATTATTGTAGGAAAAAAAACTAGTGTGAGCCTTTTCCTTAGAAAGGAATGGTGTAGTTTTACAAGACTCAATGGGCTTGGAAACCCATCTTGTACACTATGGTTTTTGGGTTAGTGATTTCCCATTCACACTTAAGTATGTAGGTCCAAATTCCCATTAATGACTACTGTAGCATTTATAAACTTGGAAATAATTTACTTAAACTACATTTATAGCATTTAATTTGTCATTTATTCATTCATTATCTGATTGGCATTGCCTTAATTACAGGATTTATGTTATTACTTGGAATATAAATAAGAATAAATCTTTACTTATTTATATTCCAAGTAATAACATAAATTCATAATGATGAATTGATTAACTAAGCCTGACTCTTCACATAAGCAAGAGTCAACCAGGAAGAGCAGTAAAGTGCATCCTTGAGTAACATCGTTTCCTCCAATGTCGTTTGGTTACAAAGCTGATGAGGAAAAAAATGGATTCCTGGCAGGGGCTACTGCGTGGAGTTTGCACGTTTTCCTCATATCGGTGTGGGTTTTCTCCAGGTACTCAGATTTCTTCCCACTTCCAAAGATGTGCACATTAGTTTAATTGGTGTGTCTAAATGGTCCCAGTCTGAGTGTGGGTGTGAGTGTGCCCTGCCATGGGAGGGCATCCTCTCCAGGGTGGTTTCCTGCCTTGTGACCTTAGCTGCTACAATAGCCTCTGGCCAGCCCTAAGCTGGAATAAACAGGTAAATAGTTATATTGCTTGTTTTTATTAATCTTTCTTAAATGTGAGATGTAAGTATATCTCACATTTATCTCAATGTTTAACATTAGAAATGTTTTGGTCTTTATTTAGAAGTTTGGTGATGTTTTTGTGACCAGAAATATGCTATAGGAACTTGACTCTTGTTTATATCAGTTAACCTATGCTTATAAGTCGATTTGCTTGCAACCACAGTTTCCAAGAGCCTGTTGATGATGCTATGTGGGGATTTACTGTATTTCACTTTGTAATTTAAGGCTTTTTCCCTCCCTTTTACTAGTTTTACCTCTGCTACAAAGTTGTTGTCCCAGGATTTCCCTTTATCATCATCTGGGATCAGTTTGCTTCTCACCTTTTTATATCTTCTTTTTTGTGAATCCCATGTCTTCATTTGTTTTGGTGTACTCTCTCATTTTGGTAGAACACACTCTCCAGTATCTAAGATAGGGAACATAAGTGGTACATTTTATCTTCACAATTAACTTACATTCTGGTTTAGAAGTTATTTTCCCTAGGAATTTTAAGACATAGATGGATTCATTGAATGAATTGTTCAATTCATTTGTACATTTCATTCTTTCATTCATTGTTTCCTAGTTTTCACTGTTGTAATTAAGAAGACCAGTGCTATTTTGATTTCTAATCCTTTGTATGAAAGTTGTTTTTTTAACCCCTTTTTCTTTAGAAGCATGTAAAATCTTTTCTTTATCCCCAGCGTTTCTCAGTTTCACAACAATATGCCTTAATAGGGATCTGTTTTGATTCTCTTGTATTCAGGTATATTTTTTATAGCATTTACAGGTGAACTTTGACAGTTTACCTCTTTCTATTAATAGTTTTCCCAGCCAGGTGTGGTGGCTCATGCCTGTAATCACAGCATTTTGGGAGGCTGAGGTGGGTGGATCACGAGGTCAGGAGTTCGAGACCAGCCTCGGCAAGATGGTGAAACGCTGTCTCTACTAAAAATACAAAAATTAGCGGGAGTGTGGTGGCATGCACCTGTAATCCCAGATACTCAGGAGGCTTGAGGCAGGAAAATCGCATGAACCCAGGAGGTGGAGATTGCAGTGAGCTGAGATCGCACCATTGTACTCCAGCCTGGGTGAGAGAGTAAGACTCAGTCTAAAAACAAACAAACAAACAAAAACCAAAAAACTTTTCCCTAGTCTGTCTGTCTTGAATTGCTGTTACTGGGATTTTGGATCTCCTGGACCCATCCTTTAATTTTCTTATATTCTTTCTCCTAATTTTATCTTTTTATTGTTTTATTGTACTTTCTGGAGCATTGGCTCAACATTATTTTTCAAATCTTCTATTGAGTTTTAAATTTCTTCTATTATATTTTTAATTTCAGTACTTTATTTATTGCATGCTTTACATACCGTAAAATTCTTTTTTTTTTTTTTT